>NW_027596911.1:0-130000 GCF_964194155.1 Cetorhinus maximus
GATTGAGAGAGAGGGAGAGAGAGAGAGAGATGGTGAGAGAGATTGAGAGAGAGGGAGAGAGAGAGAGAGAGATGGTGAGAGAGATTGAGAGAGGGAGACAGAGAGAGAGATGGTGAGAGAGATTGAGAGAGAGGGAGACAGAGAGAGAGATGGTGAGAGAGATTGAGAGAGAGGAAGACAGAGAGAGAGATGGTGAGAGAGATTGAGAGAGAGGGAGACAGAGAGAGAGATGGTGAGAGAGATTGAGAGAGAGGGAGACAGAGAGAGAGATGGTGAGAGATTGACAGAGAGAGAGACAGAGAGAGAGATGGTGAGAGAGATTGAGAGAGAGGGAGACAGAGAGAGAGATGTTGAGAGAGATTGAGAGGGAGACAGAGAGAGAGATGGTGAGAGAGATTGAGAGAGAGGGCGACAGAGAGAGAGATGGTGAGAGAGATTGAGAGAGAGAGACAGAGAGAGAGATGGTGAGAGAGATTGAGAGAGAGGGAGAGAGAGAGAGAGATGGTGAGAGAGATTGAGAGAGAGGGAGAGAGAGAGAGAGAGATGGTGAGAGAGATTGAGAGAGGGAGACAGAGAGAGAGATGTTGAGAGAGATTGAGAGAGAGGGAGAGAGAGAGAGAGATGGTGAGAGAGATTGAGAGAGGGAGACAGAGAGAGAGATGGTGAGAGAGATTGTGAGAGAGGGAGACAGAGAGAGAGATGGTGAGAGAGATTGAGAGAGAGGGAGACAGAGAGAGAGATGGTGAGAGAGATTGAGAGAGAGGGAGACAGAGAGAGAGATGGTGAGAGAGATTGAGAGAGAGGGAGACAGAGAGAGAGATGGTGAGAGAGATTGAGAGAGAGGGAGACAGAGAGAGAGATGGTGAGAGAGATTGAGAGAGAGGGAGACAGAGAGAGAGATGGTGAGAGAGTTTGAGAGAGGGGGAGACAGAGAGAGAGATGGTGAGAGAGATTGAGAGAGACGGAGAGAGAGATGGTGAGAGAGATTGTGAGAGAGGGAGACAGAGAGAGAGATGGTGAGAGAGATTGAGAGAGAGGGAGACAGAGAGAGAGATGGTGAGAGAGATTGAGAGAGAGGGAGACAGAGAGAGAGATGGTGAGAGAGATTGTGAGAGAGGGAGACAGAGAGAGAGATGGTGAGAGAGATTGAGAGAGAGGGAGACAGAGAGAGCGATGGTGAGAGAGATTGAGATAGAGGGACTGCTGCCCCTGGAGTCAGTACAACCAGCCTCTCATTCTGATCTCAGGGGAAGTGTCTTTGTGAAATGGAACCAAGAGGCAGAAACAGTTTTGAGGAAGTTTTCGCCCTGACATCGAGTCTGAGGAAAGACTGAGACACATCTGAGAGAGAGAGAGAAGCAGACAGGACAGGAACGGAGGAGAGAGACCCCCTCAGACACAAACCATGGAGCCTGCGGTGTGACCACCTCTCTATACGTCCCTATCCACGATACGCTCCACCTCGCGGATGCTCCACCGTGTCCCCAGCCGCCGCTCCAGCTCCAAATCCCCGGCTTCCAGGAGCTGCAGCTGGAGACACTTCCCGCACACAGGCTGGTCCCGGGCACTGGAAACGTGCCCGGCTTCCCACATAGAGCAGGATGAGCACACCACGGCTTTGAGCTCTCGTGCCATGACTGACCCCTTTAAATTAAATTAAACCTTTTGGAAGATACTTAATATCAAATAATATCAATTACTCTCGGGCCCTTCTTCCCTGCTCCTCGCTGTTACAGAATATAGTCCCTTACAAACGATGAACCACAAAATAAGACATTAAAAACGATCAGTAATAAGTGTAGTAAATGCTGCCCCGGCCGCACTCACAGGATCACCTCGTTCCCGCCTCACCGACTCCCTCAGTCACCCCTGTTCAGCCGGCTCCTCTCGCGCTTCCCTTCAACTGCCGGCTCCTCTCGAGCGCACAAGGGGCGGGGTCACATGGTGATGGCAGGGGGCTGGGTTCTACAGGGCGGGCAGGGGGCGGGGTCACACAGAGTGCGCCGGGGGCGGGGTCACACAGAGCGCGCAGGGGGCGGGGTCACAAAGAGCGCGCAGGGGGCGGGGTCACAAAGAGCGCGCAGGGGGCGGGGTCACACAGCGCGCACAGGGGGCGGGGTCACACAGAGCGCGCAGGGGGCGGGGTGACACAGACAGCACAGAGGCGGGGTGTGGATCCTCCTGATCTCCAGAGGGCGGTGTGCACAAAGTGTGCAGTTCCTCCTCCGGACCTCCAGAGGGCGGTGTCCCTGCAGACTCTGGTTCCTCCTCTAGAGGGCGAAGGCCAATGATTGTGTGAATATTGAGCCGGCACTGCTGCCTTCCGGCCGTACGTCCTGCCACCTGTGGTCTGTGTTGGGAGTGCAAAGACCGGGAGAAGGCGACAGTGAATTTTAACAGCAACAACAACCTGACTCCAGCTGGGAGAGAAATATATACAGGGGGAAACTCACCCAGCCAAACAACCAGCCCCGTAGAGAGAGAGAGAGACTCACCCAGCAAAACACTCAACAACCTGGAGCTTCACTCAGTATAAAATTCCCACCCATTGTAAAGATTCTGTTTGCATCTCGGAGCTGAATCTGGGACCACTATTGTCCGCATAGCAGGTCACTTACGGATATCGTATGTCAGTCGTAAGATACTGATTTGTGTCAAACCTGCTGCACTTTAGTCGTTTCTCAATTGCGTTGTACATGATGCATCAGGTAGGACTTGATTCTTCCAGTTTCATCTTGCTGATTCTGTGCAGGAATGCGTCGGATTTTTATCGGTAGTTTTTCATTTCCCCATTTCCCAGTTTTACTCGATGGGATCAGACGGAACGGAATAATGCAAATGGTCATGAGAACTGTGTCATTATCAGAACAGCCGACTGGAAGGATTCCAGTTGTACCCATCACCTCCCTTTCATCTGTGAGAAAAGGGCACTGCCCAGCGTCGAGGCAGCTGATATTGAGAAATATTGTTCCTGAAGAGAGACTGGGACACAGAACGAGAGTGTCAGGATTGTCCAAAGATCCATAGTGGCAAAAGTTTCCTTTTTCTATCCTCCATCACTGTGTGTGCGCGTCTCTGTGTGTGTGTGTGTGTGTACGTGAGTGTATATTTTTTGTGTGTGTTCGTGTGTGTGAGTGTATGTGTTGTGTATATATGTGGTGTGAGTTGCGTGAGTGTGTGTGATGTTGTGAACATTCCTGCCCCGGGTTTTAAATGTAAATAAACTAACCCGAGTTGATCACAATGTGAGTTTGCTGTGAGTGATTAGTAAAGTGGATCAGACACACTGAGGGTTTGGGAAAACACACCACAACACACTTCACAAAGAATTCAAAACACCTTCTGCGTTCGGACAGCTGGTGAGAGACAGAAGTACAGTTTGCCTGTCTCTCTCCTGTCCGGAACAGTTCATTCTGAGGAACCTCCCAACTCAGACACGTGTACAAGATCTCCAACTTTGTAATACTGCTCCCAACTTCTCGACTTTTGCTGTAACCAATCCCTCAGGCGTGTTCGGTGTCCTTATGTTTTCCTCGGAAGTGACCACAACGAGCACAAAAACACAATTGCTTCTTTTACCAATTAACTGAATTCTGTGTCCCTCTCTTCCTCGCTCCTTCCCCCAATGGGACAGTTTCTCCCTATCTATCCACGTTGCTGCTATCCCTTTCATCCCGTGAGCTTTAACTTTGCTCACAAGCCTCTTGTGTGGCACTGTATCAAATGCCTTCTGGAAGTCTGTGTACACCACATCTACAGCCATACTCTCATCGATCCTCTCTGCTCTGTCATCAATAAAACTCCATCAAGTTCATTAAACAGGATTTTCCCTGAACAAATCTGTGCTGGTTTTGCTTAATTCACCCGCGTTTGTCCATGTGACAATTAATTTTCTCCTGGATTATTGTGTCCAGAAGATTCCCCACCATCGCGGTTAAACTGACTGGCCTGTAGTTGCTGGGATTATCTTTTCACCCTGTGTTGAGCAAGGGTGCAATGTTTGCAAATCTCCAGCCCTCTGGAACCACCCCTGAATAACTTTTTTAAGAGATTGTGCCCATGTAGTCCATTCTGGAGCATAAAGGGTTAACAGGTGGGATATGTTAATGTATTACATAGGTGATGATATATCAATAACATCAATCACTCATGAGTTGGACTCTTGAGAGAGGTTGGAATCATGCCTAGGTGTAACGTGCCTATTCTGTAACCTTTTTACAAGTCGTACTAGTAAACAAGTGTTGAGCAGATACCAAAGGATACCTGCAGGGTACCCAATAGCAAAGTCCCATGCCTAGAGGCCAAAATGGAAGGACCATTATATAACATGGTGGCAGCCATGGAGACATTGATACATGAAACACATGGTTGTTCTCGAAGGAACCACAGGGTGACAGCAGCTAGATAGCAGCTCGTAACACATGGATGGAAGAAGGAAGCACACTGGAGGGAGGTAAGGATGACCATCCCTGGTCTGCAGTGCCTGCCCCTACCCAGTCCATTTGACTGCCTCGAGTGCCTGCAGAGAGGCCAGCAGTGGGAGTTATGGAAACAGCATTGTCTCCAGTATTGAGCAGCAACAGGCCTTCATGAGAAAACGCAGAAGCTTCAGGTCAGGGCCTTTCTGCATGCAGTAGGTCCAGTGGCAGACGGCGATGTCAAAGGGAAAAGAGTCAACCGCTGGTTTCAGCTCATTCTTAATGCCTTTGACACTCAATTATGCCGCAAACAAGACTTAGTAACTCACTGAACACATTCTGGCCAGCCCTCGCGGTAACCTGGGGAATCGATTGGATTATTCCAAACTGACCGATACAGTCGGGTGAGTCCTTGCAGATACAGGGGGCTGATTGATGAGCGAATCCATAATCACAGAGTCGTGGGTGTCCGGGATGAAAATCCCTCCAACATTCTGCAGAAGAAAGATGATCATATTTCAGATCAAGCATTCCAGTGTGCGAGGTGAGATTGTATAACATCAAGATGGCAAAACAACAATGACTTCAACAACAACCTCAACCTTGAAAAACACCAACAAATTCACCAACAGCCCTAACATTGAAAAACACCAACGAATTCAATAACAACCTCAACATTGAAAAGCACCAAAAATTCGACAACAACCCCAACATTGAAAAACACCAACAAATTCAACAACAACCCCAACATTGAAAAACACCAACAAATTCAACAACAATGTCAACATTGAAAAGCACCAACAAATTCAACAACAACCTCAACCTTGAGAAACACCAAAAATTTCAACAACAATCTCAGCATTCAAAAACACCAACAAATTCAACAACCCTAACATTGAGAAACACCAACAAATTCAACAACCGCCCCAACATTGAGAAAAACCAATGAATACAACAACAATCGTAACATTGCAAAACACCAACAACTTCAACAACCTCAACATTGAAAAACACCAACAATTTCAAGAACAACCTCAACATTGAAAAACACCAACAAATTCAACAACAACCTCAACATTGAAAAACACCAACAATTTCAAGAACAACCTCAACATTGAGAAACACCAACAAATTCAACAACAACCTCAACATTGAAAAACACCAACAAATTCAACAACAACCTCAACATTGAAAAACACCAACAAATTCAACAACAACCTCAACATTGAAAAACACCAACAATTTCAAGAACAACCTCAACATTGAGAAACACCAACAAATTCAACAACAACCTCAAAATAGAAAAACACCAACAAGTTCAGCAACAAACTCAAAATAGAAAAACACCAACAATCCCAACAACAACCCCCACATTGACAAACACCAACAAATTCAACAACAACCTGAACATTGAAAAGCACCAACAAATTCAACAACCTCAACATTGAGAAGCAGCAACAAGCTGGACTCGAGCTCTTGGTCGCTGCCCTCCTTGTATCACAGATGGGGGGAGGGGAGGGGGGGTTTGGGGGTCAGGAGCTTCAGTCAGGCTGTCAATGTGGACGGAAGGAGGAGGCTCCACGTCCCAGGCCGGAACGGTCGCTCTTCCTGACACAGATTGTCAGCCCAAACTCCAGGCAGGACCGGGAGAAGCCAGTCCACAAACTGCAGAGACAGAGAGAGGGAGAGAGGGAGGGAGGGAGAGAGAGAGAGAGAGAGGGAGGGAGAGAGAGAGAGAGGGGGAGAGAGAGAAACAGAGAGAGGGAGAGAGAGAGAGCGAGAGAGAGAGAGGGAGGGAGAGAGAGAGAGAGAGAGGGAGAGAGAGAGAGGGAGGGAGGAGAGAGAGAGAGAGAGAGGGAGGGAGGGAGAGAGGGAGAAAGGGAAGGAAAGAGAGGGAGAGGGAAAGACAGAGAGAGGGATGGAGTGAGGGAGAGAGGGGGAGAGAGAGAAACAGAGAGAGGGAGAGAGAGGGGAGAGAGAGAGAGAGCGAGAGAGAGAGAGAGAGGGGGAGAGAGGGAGAGAGAGAGAGAGGGAGGGAGGGAGAGAGGGAGAGAGAAAGGGAGGGAGAGAGGGAGAAAGGGAAGGAAAGAGAGGGAGAGGGATAGACAGAGAGAGGGAGGGAGAGAGGGAGAGGGAGAGAGACAGAGAGAGGGAGAGAGAGAGGGAGGCAGAGAGAGAGGGAGAGATGCTGAGTGAGATTGCAAGTGAGAGAGACAGAGAGAGATGGTGAGAGAGACTGGGAGTGAGACAGAGAGAGAGAGACAGAGAGAGAGACATAGTGTGAGATGGTGACAGACATTGAAGCTGAGAGACAGAGAGAGGGATGGTGAATGAGATTGAGAGAGAGGGAGACAGGGAGAGAGTTGGTGAGAGAGATTGAGAGAGAGAGAGAGAGCGATGGTGAGAGAGCGACTGAGGGTTTGGGGGACCATTGGTGGGACAGAGTGAGGGCGAGAGAGAGAGAGAGAGAGACAGAAAGAGAATGAAAATTACACAGAAACCGAGAGACAGAGAGAGACAAAAGGAATGAAAAAGAGAGAGACAGTCAGACAGAGAAAGAGATGGGGAGATAGAGATGGTGAAAGAGATTAATAAAGAGAGATGCAGAGATCTGGAGAGTGTAAGAGAAAGAGAGAGAGAGGTGGTGAGATAGATTGAGAGAGAGACAGAGAGAGAGAAGGTGACAGAGAGATTGAGAGAGAGGGAGACAGAGAGAAAGATGGTGAGAGAGACAGAGAGAGGGAGACAGAGAGAGAGAGGTGGTGAGAGAGATTGAGAGAGAGGGAGACAGAGGCAGTGATGGTGAGAAACATTGAGAGAGGGAGACAGAGAGCGAGATGGTGAGAGAGATTGAGAGAGAGGGAGACAGAGAGAGAGATGATGAGAGAGATTGAGAGAGAGGGAGACAGAGAGAGAGATGGTGAGAGAGATTGAGAGAGAGGGAGACAGAGAGAGAGATGGTGAGAGAGATTGAGAGAGAGGGAGACAGAGAGAGAGATGGTGAGAGAGATTGAGAGAGAGGGAGACAGAGAGAGAGATGGTGAGAGAGATTGAGAGAGAGGGAGACAGAGAGAGAGATGGTGAGAGAGATTGAGAGAGAGGGAGACAGAGAGAGAGATGGTGAGAGAGATTGAGAGAGAGGGAGACAGAGAGAGAGATGGTGAGAGAGATTGAGAGAGAGGGAGAGAGAGAGATGGTGAGAGAGATTGAGAGAGAGAGAGACAGAGAGATGGTGAGAGAGATTGAGAGAGAGGGAGACAGAGAGAGAGATGGTGAGAGAGATTGAGAGAGAGAGAGACAGAGAGATGGTGAGAGAGATTGAGAGAGAGGGAGACAGAGAGAGAGATTGTGAGAGAGATTGAGAGAGAGGGAGACAGAGAGAGAGATGGTGAGAGAGATTGAGAGAGAGGGAGACAGAGAGAGAGATGGTGAGAGAGATTGAGAGAGAGGGACTGCTGCCCTTGGAGTCAGTACAACCAGCCTCTCATTCTGATCTCAGGGGAAGTGTCTTTGTGAAATGGAACCAAGAGGCAGAAATAGTTTTGAGGAAGTTTTCACCCTGACATCGAGTCTGAGGAAAGACTGAGACACATCTGAGAGAGAGAGAGAAGCAGACAGGACAGGGACGGAGGAGAGAGACCCCCTCAGACACAAACCATGGAGCCTGCGGTGTGACCACCTCTCTATACGTCCCTATCCACGATACTCTCCACCTCGCAGATGCTCCACCGTGTCCCCAGCCGCCGCTCCAGCTCCAAATCCCCGGCTTCCAGGAGCTGCAGCTGGAGACACTTCCCGCACACAGGCTGGTCCCGGGCACTGGAAACGTGCCCGGCTTCCCACATAGAGCAGGATGAGCACACCACGGCTTTGAGCTCTCCTGCCATGATTGACCCCTTTAAATTAAATTAAACCTTTTGGAAGATACTTAATATCAAATAATATCAATTACTCTCGGGCCCTTCTTCCCTGCTCCTCGCTGTTACAGAATATAGTCCTTACAAACGATGAACCACAAAATAAGACATTAAAAACGATCAGTAATAAGAGTAGTAAACGCTGCCCCGGCCGCACTCACAGGATCACCTCGTTCCCGCCTCACCGACTCCCTCAGTCACCCCTGTTCACCCGGCTCCTCTCGCGCTTCCCTTCAACTGCCGGCTCCTCTCGAGCGCGCAGGGGGCGGGGTCACACAGAGAGCGCAGGGGGCGGGGCCACCCAGAGAGCGCAGGGGGCGGGGCCACCCAGAGCGCACAGGGGGCGGGGCCACACAAAGCGCGCAGGGGGCGGGGTCACACAGAGCGGGCAGGGGGTTGTTGAATTTGTTGGTGTTTTCTATGTTGAGGTTGTTATTGAATTTGGTGTTTTCAATGTTGAGGTTATTGAGGTTGTTGGTGTTTCTCAATGTTGAGATTGTTGTTGAATCTGTTGGTGTTTTTCAATGTGGAGGTTGTTGAATTTGTTGGTGTTTTTCAATGTTGAGGTTGTTGTTGAATTTGTTGGTGTTTCTCAATGTTGAGGTTGTTGTTGAATTTGTTGGTGTTTCTCAATGTTGAGGTTGTTGTTGAATTTGTTGGTGTTTCTCAATGTTGAGGTTGTTGTTGAAGTTGTTGGTGTTTCTCAATGTTGAGGTTGTTGTTGAATTTGTTGGTGTTTCTCAATACTGGTGTTGTTGTTGAATTTGTTGGTGTTTTACAATGTTGATGTTGAATTTGTTGGTGCTTCTCAATGTTGGGGTTGTTGTTGAAATTGTGGGTCCTTTCCAATGTTGGGGTTGTTGAATTTGAAAAGCACCAACGATGATGGGGTTGTTGTTGAATTTGTTGCTGTTTTTCAAGGTTGAAGTTGTTGTTGAAGTTATCGTTGTTTTGTGATCTTGATGTTTTACAACCTCGCCTCGCACACTGGAAAGGTTGATCTGAAATAAGATCATCTTTCTTCTGCAGAATGTTGGAGAGTTTTTCATCCTGGACACCCAGGACTCTGTGATCACGGATTCGCTCACCAATCCCTGTTTCTGCAAGGACTCACCTGACTGTATAGGTCGGCTTGGAATTATCCAAACGATTCCCCAGGTTGCTACGAGGGCTGGTTAGAATGTGTTCATTGAATTACTAAGTTTCGCTTCGGGATTAAGTGAGTGTCAAAGGTGTTAGAAATGGGCTCAAACCCGCTGTCGACTCCTCTGCCCTTTGACAACGCCATCTGCCACTGGACCTACTGCATCCAGAAGGGTCCTGACCTGAAGCTTCTGCTCTTTCACGTGAAGGCCTGACGCTGCTCAATACTGGAGACAATGGTGTTTCCATAACTCCCACTGCTGGCCTCTCTGCAGGCACTCGGGGCGGTTAAATGGACCAGGTAGGGGCAGGGACTGGTAACCAGGGATGGTCATCCTTTCCTCCCTCCAGATTTCTTCCGTCTTCCATCAATGTGTTACAAGCTGCTATCTAGCTGTTGTCACCCTGAGGTTCCTTCGAGGGCAACCATGTGTTTTACGCATCAATGTCTCCACGGCTGCCACCATGTTATATAATGGTCCTTCCATCTTGGCCTCTAGGCATGGGACTTGGCTATTGGGCACCCTGTAGATTCGCTTTGGTATCTGCTCAACAGTTGTTTACTATTGCGACTTGTGAACAGGTTACAGAGTAGGCACATTACACCTAGGCATGTTTCCAATCCCTCACTCTCTTTCAAGAGTCTAACTCATGACTGATTGAGGTTGTTGATATATCATCATCTATGTCATATATGAGCATATCACACCTGTTAACCATTTATGCTCCAGAGCAGACTACATGGGCACAATCTCTAAAAATATTACTCTGGGGTTGTTCCAGAGGACTGGAGAATTGCGTTACCACCTTGCTCAACACAGGGTGAAAAGATAAACCCAGCAACTACAAGCCAGTTAGTTTAACCTTGACGGTGAGGAAGCTTCTGGAAACAATAATCCAGGAGAAAATTAAATCGTCACAAGGACAAATGCAGGTGAATTAAGGAAAACCAGCACGGATGTGTTCTGGGAAAATACTGTTTAATGAACTTGCTGGAGTTTTATTGATGAGGGAACAGAGAGGGTCGATGAGGGTACCACTGTAGATGTAGTGTACATGGACTTCCAGAAGGCATTCGATACAGTGCCACACAACAGGCTTGTGAGCAAAGTTATAGCTCACGGGATGAAAGGGATAGCAACAATGTGAATAGAGAGGGAGAAACTGTCCCACTGGGGGAAGGAGCGAGGAAGAGAGGGACACAGATTTCAGTTAATCGGTAAAAGAAGCAATTGTGTTTTCCAGCTCGTTGTGGGCACTTTCTGGGTAAATGTCAGGACACCAAACACACCTAAGGGATTGGTCACAGCAAAAGTGCGTAGGTTGGTGTATGAAGGAATTGAGAAGTTAGGAGCAGTATTACAAAGTTGGAGATCTTGTACACATGTCTGAGTTGGTAGGTTCCTCAGAATGAACTATTCCAGACAGGAAAGGGAAAGGCAAACTGTACTTCTGTCTCTCACCAACTGTCCGTATGCAGAAGGTGTTTTGAATTCTTTGTGAAGTATGTTGTGGTGTGTTTTCCCAAACCCTCAGTGTGTCTGATCCGCTTTACTAATCACTCACAACAAACTCAGATTATGATCTACTCGGGCTCGTTTATTTACATTTAAAACCCGGGGCGGGAATGTTCACAATGTCACACTCTCACTCGCACTCACACAACTCACACACCACATGTACACAACACATACACTCACACACAGACACACACAACATATACACAGGAATTCACACAAACACCCACACACACACTCACACGTGGACACATACAGACACTCACACACTCACACAAGCAAACACTCACACACACAAACACACAGACACACAGACATACACACACAAACATATACATACAAAAATACATACACATACAAACACACAAAAAAACAAGCACCCACATACACTCTCTCTCACACACACACACACACACACACAGATGCACACATACACAGACACACATACGCATACACACACACACACACACACACACTCTCACACCGATACAGTAATGGAAGATAGACAAAGGAAAATTTTACAACTATGGATAGTAACAGTACAAGAACCACGGAGATGAAAATGAGTTCACATGATTTCCAGAGTCTGAGAAGAAAAAGTCCAAAGGGTATTTCCGATGTGACCGGGTTCAGTCCCGAGTACAGTGAGAGCTTACTGCATGCAAATTGAATGCCTCTTTTCTGACATGACAACTATGAAAACATTCTAAGGAGTTGCTTCATTGGCTGCAAAAGTACATTGGGGATCTCCTGAATTAGTGAAAGGTGCTAGTGAAATGCAGCGCTTCTCTCCTGTAACATTTCGTCGGATTCCAGCCTGCATTTATAATGGGGTTTTCCAATGTCAACCATCACACTGTCATTCCCCCCATAGCCCTGTACAAATCCCCAACTAATCCCACTGTCCCGCTCTTTCCCCAAAGCCCTGTATCAATCCCCAAACTAATCCCACTGTCCCGCTCTCACCCCATAGCCCTGTATCAATCCCAAACTAATCCCACTGTCCCGCTCTCTCCCCATAGCCCTGTACAAATCCCCAACTAATCACCCTGTCCCGCTCTCTCCCCATATCCCTGTATCAATCCCCAACTAATCCCACTGTCCCGCTCTCTCTCTCCATGCGACGCTGGGACTCACCTCACTGGGGTCCCATCCACCCGTTTCCAGTTTCCTTCACTCTCTCGATCTGTTAGTCCGATCCAGTAATCCCCATGAGTGTTCTCGACAGATTTCTTTATGAAATTCTGCAGCGGATACAATGATGGGGTGTGAACAGTTAGTTTTACGTCCTTAATTCACACTGACACAGACAGACACACACACACACGGACACACTCACTCACTCTCACACACACACACAACTGATACACAAAATGCCCCAAACTCAGGAAATTCTCCCTCATTCCCTCTGATTAAATATCGGGAAGACTGAAGCCGTTGTTTTCCGTCTCTGTTCCAAACTCCATTCCCGAGTTACCGACTCCATCCTGGGAACTCTCTGAGTCTGAACCAGACAGTTCACAACCCTGGGGTTGTGTTTAATCTGGAGATGCGATTCCCACCCCATATCCGCATCATCACCAAGACGGCCTCTTCCCAACTCTGTAACATCGCCGAGAACCACCCCGGTCTCAGCTCATCGACTGTGAAAACCATCGTTCATGTAGTGTAGAGGGAGCTTTACTCTGTACCTAACCCCGTGCTGTATTTGTCCTGGGAGTGTTTGATGGGGACGGTGTAGAGGGAGATTTACTCTGTATCTAACCCCGTGCTGTACTTGTCCTGGGAGTATTTGATGGGGACAGTGTAGAGGGAGCATTACTCTGTATCTCACCCCGTGCTGTACCTGTCCTAGGAGTGTTTGATGGAGACAGTGTAGAGGGAGCTTTATTCTGTATCTAACCCCGTGCTGTCCCTGTCCTGGGAGTGTTTGATTGGGACGGTGTAGAGGGAGCTTTACTCTGTATCTAACCCTGTGCTGTCCCTGTCCTGGGAGTGTTTGATGGGGACAGTGTAGAGGGAGCTTTACTCTGTATCTAACCCCGTGCTGTACCTGTCCTGGGTGTGTTTGATGGGGACGGTGTAGAGGGGAATTTACTCTGTATCTAACCCCATGCTGTACCTGTCCTGGGAGTGTTTGATGGGGACGGTGTAGAGGGAGCTTTATTCTGTATCTAACCCCGTGCTGTCCCTGTCCTGGGAGTGTTTGATGGGGACAGTGTAGAGGGAGCTTTACTCTGTATCTAACCCCGTGCTGTACCTGTCCTGGGAGTGTTTGATGGGGACAGTGTAGAGGGAGCTTTACTCTGTATCTAACCCTGTGCTGTCCCTGTCCTGGGAGTGTTTGATGGGGACAGTGTAGAGGGAGCTTTACTCTGTATCTAACCCCGTGCTGTACCTGTCCTGGAAGTGTTTGATGGGGACGGTGTAGAGGGAGCTTTACTCTGTATCTAACCCCGTGCTGTACCTGTCCTGGGAGTGTTTGATGGGGACGGTGTAGAGGGAGCTTTACTCTGTATCTAACCCCGTGCTGTACCTGCCCTGGGAGTGTTTGATGGGGACGGTGTAGAGGGAGCTTTACTCTGTATCTAACCCCGTGCTGTATCTGTCCTGGGAGTGTTTGATGGGGACGGTGTAGAGGGAGCTTTACTCTGTATCTAACTCTCATCCATTGTATAGTTTCTCTTCCCTTTTCCAGACGATCCGGAGATCTTGTACGTGGAGCTGAATCTTCTTCCTGCCTCAGGGACAACTAAGGTCCGTACAACAGGTCAGTTACAGATATCGTATGTCAGTCGTAAGATACTGATTTGTGCCCAACCTGCTGCACTTTAGTTGTTTTTCAGGTGTGTTGTACATGAGGCATTAGGTAGACCTTGATTCTTTTAGTTTCATCTTAAGTTACACCTGAGTCAATATCGTACCTGATCCATCTCCTCTCTGTTTGTTACACCTTACTTATGTATCTGTTAGACCTTAATTATGGATCTGCTAATCTCTGTTTGAAAATCGAATACCCTCTTCCTAACACAACTGAGCGACACGTCTCTTCCCTGTCATTTACATCTGAGTTACGTTTCCATTGCATCGTAGTTACGTCACAGTTAAGCATGAGTCCTGTCCCTGTTGTACTGTAGTGTGTCACGTGCTGCTTAGTTCCGTGTGTGTTACATCTCAATTGCAGTTAGCTTGCACCACAATCGCACATCCGTTGCATTTTAGCTGCATTTCTGTTGGACCTCAGCCACGTGACGATCGCACCGTATCTATGTGCCTGTTGTTCCTCGGTTTCCATGCCTGCTCGTTTTGTGTTGCACTTGTTGGAGGAGTAAGTTACATGTCATCTGCCTGGAGCTGGTGAAGGAAGCATTTGAGATGCACCTGGCTATGTTCTAGTTAATCTTGGCGTTCTCCAGAGCTGATTGACATGTCGGTGTGTGTGTTGTTGCTCTGTCGTTGTCCTCTGCTTCCCACCTACGTCACACGTACTGACCAAACTGTCCTCACGTTCATCATCCCTCCTCACTCCCTCTTTCCGTCTCTCTCCGACACTTGTAGGTGAACAGGAACCAAGTTACGCCCAAGTCAACTTCACTCCACGGAGTCCGCAGCAGAACCAAGGTGACCCTGGATAAAGGTCAGGCATCCTGGGAGTGTGGGGTCAGAGGTCACAATGGTTCAGGGTAGTCGAGGGGAGGGACGTGGTGAAGGGATTCACCTCCCTATTTCTGCAACCTCCTCCAGCCCCTACAACCCTCCCTAACTCTGTAACCTCCTCCAGCCCCTACAACCCTCCCTATCTCTGTAACCTCTTCCAGCCCCTACACCCCTCCCTATCCCTGCAACCTCCTCCAGCCCCTACAACCCTCCCTATCTCTGTAACCTCCTCCAGTGCCTACACCCCTCCCTATCTGTGTAACCTCCTCCAGCCCCTACACTCCTCCCTATCTCTGTAACCTCCTCCAGAGCCGACAACCCTCCCTATCTCTGTAACCGCCTCCAGCCCCTACAACACTCTCTATCTCTGTAACCTCCTCCAGCCCCTACAACACTCCCTATCTCTGTAACCTCCTCCAGTGCCTACACCCCTCCCTATCTCTGTAACCTCCTCCAGTGCCTACACCCCTCCCTATCTCTGTAACCTCCTTCAGCCCCCTACACCTCTCCCTATCTTTGTAACCACCTCCAGCCCCTACAACACTCCCTATCTCTGTAACCTCCTCCAGTGCCTACACCCCTTCCTACCTCTGTAACCTCCTCCAGACCCGACACTCCTCCCTATCTCTGTAACCTCCTCCAGCTCCTACAACCCTCCCTATCTCTGTAACCACCTCCAGCCTCTACACCCCTCCCAATCTCTGTAACCTCCTCCAGCCCCTACACCCCTCCCTATCTCTGTAACCTCCTGCAGCCCCTATAATGCTCCCTATCCCTGTAACCGCCTCCAGCCCCTACAACACTCGCTCTCTGCCTCGGTCCCGCTCTCTGCCTCGGTCCCGCTCTCTGCCTCGGTCCCGCTCTCTGTCTGTCTCTCCATTTTTCTGTCCCTCTCTCCACTCCTTTAAGACGCTCCTTATACCAATCTCCGTGACTGACCTTTTGGTTACCTGTCCCTAATATCTCCCTGTGTGACTCGGTGTTCGATTCTCTTTGACAACTGTCCTGTACCATGCGCTGGGATGTGAAACGAGGGATATAAACGAGTAACGTGGTTGTTGATAAAAACAAAAAACTGTGGATGCTGGAAATCCAAAACAACAACATAAATACCTGAAAAAACTCAGCAGGTCTTGCAGCATCGGCGGAGAAGAGCAAAGTTGACGTTTCGAGTCGTCATGACCCTTCATCAGAACTTAGTAGAAATAGGATAGGGGTGAAATATAAGCTGGTTTAAGGGTCGGTGGAGGGGGGCGTGGGGAAGAAGGGGGGGTGGGGAGGGGGTTGTTGGGACAAGCAAGCAGTGAAAGGAGGAGATAACCAAAAGATGTCACAGACAAAAGGAAAATGTGGTGCAAAATGTGGTTGTTGTTTCTCTCGATAAGGGAGGTAGATACGTCACCATTGTCTGTTCCATGCAGTTACACAGGCTGCTCAACATGGGTCAATCTTCACTTCTCAATTCCAGATAAAACTGGACTGGAAACACCTGGAGGAAGAAGCTCAAAAAAATCTAGACGTCTCATCGTGGTCGGCCTCATTGTCTTAATCTGCAACTTCACAATTATTACAGGTCTCACAGTCCACGGTACGGGGAGGAACATCTCACTGTAACACCACGATACATCCCACATCCCTCACTGTAACACTCTGATACATCCCACACCCCTCACTGTAACACTCTGATATATCCCACACCCCTCACTGTAACACTCTGATATATCCCACACCCCTCACTGTAACACCCTGATACATCCCACACCCCTCACTGTAACACTCTGATACATTCCACACCCCTCACTGTAACACTCTGATATATCCCACACCCCTCACTGTAACACTCTGATATATCCCACACCCCTCACTGTAACACTCTGATATATCCCACACACCCCTCACTGTAACACCCTGATACATCCCACACCCCTCACTGTAACACTCTGATATATCCCTTAACCCTCACTGTAACACTCTGATACATCCCACACCCCTCAATGTAACACTCTGATATAACCCACACCCCTCACTGTAACACCCTGATATATCCCACACCCCTCACTGAAACACTGATACATCCCACACCCCTCACTGTAACACTCGGATATATCCCACACCCCTCACTGTAAAACTCCGATATATCCCAAACCCCTCACTGTAACACTCCGATATATCCCACACCCCTCACTGTAACACTCCGATTTTTCCCACACCCCTCACTGTAACACTCTGATATATCCCACACCCCTCACTCTAACATTCTGATATATACCACACCCCTCACTGTAACACTCTGATAGATCCCACACCCCTCACTGTAACACTCTGATATATCCCACACCCCTCACTGTAACACTCTGAAACATCCCACACCCCTCAATGTAACACTCTGATATAACCCACACCCCTCACTGTAACACCCTGATACATCACACACCCCTCACTGAAACACTGATACATCCCACACCCCTCACTGTAACACTCAGATATATCCCACACCCCTCACTGTAACACTCCGATGTATCCCAAACCCCTCACTGTAACACTCCGATATATCCCACACCCCTCACTGTAACACTCCGATTTTTCCCACACCCCTCACTGTAACACTCTGATACATCCCACACCCCTCACTCTAACACTCTGATATATCCCACACCCCTCACTGTAACACTCTGATATATCCCACACCCTTCACTGTAACACTCCGAAATACCCCACACCCCTCACTGAAACACTCTGATATATCCCACACCCCTCACTGTAACAGTCTGATATATCCCACACCCCTCACTGTAACACTCTGATATATCTCACACCCCTCACTGTAACACTCTGATATATCTCACACCCCTCACTGTAACACTCTGATATATCCCACACCCCTCACTGTAACACCCTGATATATCTCACACCCCTCACTGTAACACTCTGATATATCCCAAACCCCTCACTGTAACACCCTGATATATCCCACACCCCTCACTGTAACACTCTGATATATCCCACACCTCTCACTGTAACACCCTGAAACATCCCACACCCCTCACTGTAACACCCTGATATATCCCACACCCCTCACTGTAACACTCTGATATATCCCACACCTCTCACTGTAACACTCCGATATAACCCACACCCCTCACTGTAACACTGTTATATCCCACACCCCTCACTGTAACACTCCGATATAACCCACACCCCTCACTGTAACACTGTTATATCCCACGCTCCTCACTGTAACACCCTGATATATCCCACACCCCTCACTGTAACACTCTGATATACCCCACGCTCCTCACTGTTGCACTCTGATATACCCCACACCCCTCGCTGTAGCACTCTGATATACCCCACACCCCTCACTGTAGCACTCTGATATACCCCACACCCCTCACTGTAACACTCTGATATATCCCACACCCCTCACTGTAACACTCTGATATATGCCACACCCCTCACTGTAACACCCTGATATATCCCACACCCCTCACTGTAACACTCTGATATATCCCACACCTCTCACTGTAACACTCCGATATAACCCACACCCCTCACTGTAACACTGTTATATCCCACACCCCTCACTGTAACACTCCGATATAACCCACACCCCTCACTGTAACACTGTTATATCCCACGCTCCTCACTGTAACACCCTGATATATCCCACACCCCTCACTGTAACACTCTGATATACCCCACGCTCCTCACTGTTGCACTCTGATATACCCCACACCCCTCGCTGTAGCACTCTGATATACCCCACACCCCTCACTGTAGCACTCTGATATACCCCACACCCCTCACTGTAACACTCTGATATACCCCACACCCCTCACTGTAACACTCTGATATATCCCACACCCCTCACTGTAACACTCTGATATATCCCACACCCCTCACTGTAACACTCTGATATATGCCACACCCCTCACTGTAACACTCTGATATATCCCACACCCCTCACTGTAGCACTCTGATATATCCCACACTATCTCTCACTCCGGCTCTATCTCTCAGTTCTACAGATGAACAAGGAGTGCGGTGATGCTGACCCCCTGAACCGGATCTTGGCTGTTGCCCCATGGAACGTTGCAGAGCTGAATGGAACGTTCCAGAAATTGTCCGAGACAGCGCGATTGCTCTGCCCAATGCTCCGAATCTGTTCAGGTGAGTGGGAGCTGCCGGCCGTACTCCTGCCCCCTCCCGCAACATCCCACGCTCTGTCCCATTGGGATCACCCCCACCCCTTCTCTCCCCCGCCCCCCACCCGCTGTCTCCCCACCCCCACCCCCACCCCCACCCCCTGTCTCCACACCCCCACCCCCTGTCTCCCCACCCCCACCCCCTGTCTCCCCACCCCCACGCCCACCCCCTGTCTCCCCACCCCCGCCCTCCCCATCCTTCAGTCAAGGCCTCAATCTCCAAGCGGTGGAAGTCCGCACTATCCCGGCCTCTGCCTCCCGGAGTTTGGGACAGGCGAGGGGATGAATCGATCGGGGGGGTGGGGTCTGTCCGACAGATTGAAGGGATTGGATAAGGTGCAGGCGGGCCATCCAAGCTCGAAGCCTGAGGCCTACAGGTGAAACCACGGCGACCGGACCCGAGGCATTGAAAGCAATAAAGAGATTCGATTGGGTCGATGGGGAGAAACTATTTCCTCTGATCCGGTGGGTTGTGGGGGAGCCGGGGAGGGGGAGTCGAGAACAAAGGGGAAGGAGGTTAAAATTCGAGCCAGGACGTTCAGGGGGGACATCAGGAAACACCTCTTCACACAAAGGGGAGCGGAAATCAGGAACTCTCCCCCCACCCCCGCAATAAACTGTGGGGGCCGGAGGTCAAAGGGAATCGTCAAAACTGAGAACGAGGGATCGTTGTTGGGGATGGAGGGTCACGGAACCGAGGGAGTTAAGGTACAGAGCAGATCCAAAAGAATGGTGTAAAATACCCGAGAGGGGCTGAATGGCCTCCTCCTGTTCCTGTGTTCCAGGCTCGAGAGGGGCTGAATGGCCTCCTCCTGTTCCTGTGTAACAGGCTCGAGAAGGACTGAATGGCCTCCTCCTGTTCCTGTGTAACAGACTCGAGAGGGGCTGAATGACCTCCTCCTGTTCCTTATGCCCCGATATATTTCCCTGAATTAAGTCTGTATAATTTTGCAGAGTCTCCCTGTCCGAACAGCTGGAAAGTTCATAATCATCATTGCTATAGATTCTCAACGAAGAGCAAGGATTGGAACTCGGCAAAACGACATTGTGAATCCCTAAGTTCACACCTCATCATCATAAATACAGAACAGGAACAGGTGAGAATGACAGACGCATCTGTCAGAATGAGATAGAGAGAAAATCTCCCTCTGCACCGTCCCCATCAAACACTCCCAGGACAGGGACAGCACGGGGTTAGATACAGAGTAAAGCTCACTCTACAGTGTCCCCATTAAACACTCCCAGGACAGGGACAGCACGGGGTTAGATACAGAGTAAAGCTCCCTATACACCATCCCCATCAAACACTCCCAGGACAGGTACAGCACGGGGTTAGATACAGAGTAATGCTCCCTCTACACTACATGAACGAGGGTTTCAGTAGTCGATGAGCTGAGCCCGGGGTGGTTCTGGGTGATGTTACGGAGTTGGGAAGAGGCCGTCATGGTGACGATGTGGATATGAGGTGGGAAGCCCATCTCCAAGTTAAACACAACCCCAGGGTTGTGAACAGTCTGGTTCAGACGCAGGGAGTTCCCAGGATGGAGTCGGTAACTTGGGAATGGAGTTTGGAACAGAGACGGAAAACAACAGCTTCAGTCTTCCCGATATTGAATCAGAGGGAATGAGGGAGAATTTCCTGAGGAAGGGTTTGGTGTATTTTGGGGATCAGTTGTGTGTGCGTGTTTGTGTGAGTTAAGGCAGTCATACTAACTGATCACATTCCATCATTGTATCTGCTGCAGAATTTCATAGAGAAATCTATCGAGAACAATCCTGGGGATCACTGGATCGGACTAACAGATCGAGAGAGTGAAGGAAACTGGACATGGGTGGATGGGAGCCCAGTGAGGTGAGTCCCAGCATCGCATGGAGAGAGAGAGAGCGGGACAAGGGGATTAGATTGGGATTGATACAGGGCTATGGGGAGAGTGCGGGGCAGTGGGATTAGTTTGGGATTAATACAGGGCTATGGGGAGAGAGTGGGGCAGTGGGATTAGTTTGGGATTGATACAGGGCTATGGGGAGAGAGCGGGACAGTGGGATTAGTTTGGGGATTGATGCAGGGCTATGGGGAGAGAGCGGGATAGTGGGATTAGTTTGGGGATTTGTACAGGGCTATGGGGAGAGTGCGGGATAGTGGGATTAGTTTGAAATTGATACAGGGCTATGGGGAGAGAGCGGGACAGTGGGATTAGTTTGGGATTGATACAGGGCTATGGGGAGAGAGCAGGACAGTGGGATTAGTTTGGGATTGATACAGGGCTATGGGGAGAGAGTGAGACAGTGGGAGTAGTTTGGGATTGATACAGGGCTATGGGGAGAGAGCGGGACAGTGGGATTAGTTTGGGATTGGTACAGGGCTATGGGGAGAGAGCGGGACAGTGGGATTAGTTTGGGATTGATACAGGGCTATGGGGAGAGAGCGGGACAGTGGGATTAGTTTGGGATTGATACAGGGCTATGGGGAGAGAGCGGGGCAGTAGGATTAGTTTGGGATTGATACAGGGCTATGGGGAGAGAGCGGGGCAGTGGGATTAGTTTGGGATTGATACAGGGCTATGGGGAGAGAGTGGGGCAGTGGGATTAGTTGGGGATTGATACATGGCTATGGGGTGAGAGCGGGAAAGTGGGATTAGTTTGGGATTTGTACAGGGCTGCCGGCAATTTGTTGAGTCTGTACAGGAATGTGTTGGATTTTTATCGGTATTTTTTATTTCCTCATTTCCCAGTTTTACCCGATGGGAGCAGGGTCAAGCGAATAATCTATTATTATGAAGACTGCGCTATTTTCAGAACCAATGACTGGAATGATGTCCGTTGCACCCATTACTTCCCTTTCATCTGTGAGAAAAGGGCACTGCCCTGCGTCGAGGCAGCTGATATTGAGAAATATTGTTCCTGAAGAGAGACTGGGACACAGAACGAGAATGTCAGGATTGTCCAAAGATCCCCAGCCCCTCCTCCCTTCCCCACAATCCCCGACTGCCCGAGGCCATGTCCGAAAGGTGAAAGTTCATCTGTTCCTCCTCTCCCCCAGGAGGAGCCCCCTACAGCGCCACCAGTGGTAGGAGGCAGGAATGACAGTGTGACGGTTGACATTGGAAAACCCCATTATAAGTCCAGACAGGAATCCGGTGAAATGTTACAGGCCGGAAGTCCTGCATTTCTCTAGCACCTTTCACGAACTCAGGAGATCCCCAATGTGCTATTGCAGCCAATGAACTTTGCAGCCAAAAACTTTGTTTTCATAGTTGTCATGTCCAAAACGAGGCATTGAATTTGCGTGCAGTAAGCTCCCACTGGACTCAGGATTGAAATCGTTCACATCGGAAATAACCTTTGGACATTTTCTTCTCCGACTTTGGAAATCATGTGAACTAATTTTCATCTCCGTGGTTCTTGTACTGTTACTATCCATAGTTGTAAAAGTTTCCTTTTTCTGTCCTCCATTACTCTGTGTTTGAGTGTGTGTGTGTGTGTGTGTGTGTATGTGTGTGTGTGCATGCACGCACGGGGGGTGGGGGTGTGCGTATGTGCATCTGTGTGTGTGTATGTCTGTGCATGTACATCTGTGTTTCTTTGTCTCTGTGTGTGCGCATTTGGGCTTTTGGGCATGTGTGTGTGCAAGTGTGTGTGCATGTGTTTGTGTGTGTGAATGTGTGTGTGTGTGCATGTGTTTGTGTGTGTGAATGTGTGTGTGTGTGAATGTGTGTGTGTGTATGCGTGTGAGTTTGTGAGTGTTTGTGTGTGTGAGAGAGAGCTTTAGAGTGTGTGTGTGGTCCAGAGTGTGACATTATGAACACTCCTTCCCCGGGTTTTAAATGTAAATAAACTAACCCAAGTTGATCACAATGTAAATTTGCTGTGAGTGATTAGTAAAGTGGATCAGACACACTGAGGGTTTGGGAAAACACACCACAACATTCTTCACAAAGAATTCAAAACACCTTCTGCGTACGAACAGTTGGTGAGAGACAGAAGTACAGTTTGCCTGTCCCTCTCCTGTCCAGAACAGTTCGTTCTGAGGAACCTACCAACTCAGACACATGTACAAGATCTCTAACTTTATAATACTGCTCCTAAATTCTCAATTCCTTCATACACCAGCCTACGTACTTTTGCTGTAACCATTCCTCTCCCGACGCTCTGTTATGACACAGCAGATGATGTGTGCCAGGCGGATCAAATCCACGAGGGAATCCTGATCATGTGGTCACAACTGTTTTGCAATTTATATTTTAATTCGAGATGCCTGCCCTGAATTCAGTAATAATAAGTCCACCAAGACTCTAGAGATTTTTTTACTAACCTAAATTAAACATTCATTAACAAAAGAAATGATTATAAGCACATACACGGGTCGACAAATTACTACTATAATAACTCCAAAAAGCCCCTAATTAATCGAGCTTCCAGCTACACCCCCATTAAGGCAACAGGAAAAATCAATTAGACTTTCAAACAGATCCAGGCAAATCATGACAATACGGTGTACAGTAGAATCCAAAGTGTGTTTTTCCCAGCTTCAGTTTCTGTGGACAGCAGCTTAATGCTGGAGGCTTTTCACACTTCTGGGAGATCTTGCAATGCCTTTCCCTCTGACACACAGCTTCTTCTCCTTTATACACGTTTATCCCTTTTAATGTCAATCCCATTGTTCCCAAAAGTCTTTGGATCTTTACCTTTCTCATAATATAAATCTCTTTATGGTGCTAATACTATCAGTAACCATTGGGAAAAATAAACACACTGCTTGGCCTCGCTTCTCTGGCAAGGCGTGCACGTCTCTTTGAAATTCAAACTACTCTGATTTATCTAAAAATGCAAATTCTCCTCACCGCACATTCTAAAACTTCAGCCATGTTTACCTATTGAGCATTTCAAACTGAGCTTCTTTTCATGAATCTCAGCCTCCAGACCAGCTGTCTCCAAGCCGATTAAACACAGAGAAACTATCCAAACCCCACTATTCACCTACTTTTACAATAAATCACAATAACATTCTGAGAATGATTATATTTCCATTACAGCTCTTTGCCGGTGTCTCCGAGTTTTTATTTATTGGTTCATGGATTGTGGACATCCCTGGCTTGGCCAGCATTTATGCCCATCCCTAATCGCACTTGCTCAGAGGGCATTTAAGGGTCAACCCCATTGCTCTGGGTTTGATGGGGGTGGTCTGCATCTCGAAACTTACAAATTACAAAAATGGGTTGTAACAGTTGTTTCAAGTTTCCGTCTGGGATTTGAATTTGAAGCCCTCGGCCTTTACCCTTGGCTGTGACATAATAAGGTTACATTCAGATCGGACATGGTCTTACTGAATGGTGGGGCAGGTACAACGGGCTGAATGGCCTCCTGCTGCTCCTGGTTCCTATGTTCACATGTTCGTATGGACGTACCTACACTCACTGCCTGGTCGGTGAAGGCAAGGCCTGACCTCAATGCTCACTGGGAGGACCAATGGGAAGAAAAACCTTCCACTTTGGAATAAAATGACAAGTGATATTTGCTGCCAGGTTATTGGTTAGTGTTTCCAGGAGGTTTCAGAGGATCATTCAGTCTGTGTGTGTGTCAGTGTCTGTTTGTGTGAGTGTGTGTCTGTATGTGTGTCAGTGTCTGAGTGTGTGTCAGTGTCTGAGTGTGTGTGTCTGAGTGTGTGTCAGTGTGTGTGTCAGTGTGTGTGTGTGAGTGTCTGTGTGTGTCAGTGTGAGTGTGTATCAGTGTGTGTGTGTGTGTCAGTGTGTGTGTGAATGTGTGGGTGTGTGAGTGTGTGTCAGTGTCTGTGTGTGTGAGTGTCTGAGTGTGTGTCAGTTTGTGTGTATGTCAGTGTGTGCGTGTGAGTCTGTGTGTGTTTGAATGTGAGAGTGTGAGTGTGTGTCAGTGTCTGAGTGTGTGTGTGTGTGCGTGTGAGTGTGTGTCAGTGTCTGAGTGTGTCTGTGTGTGTGTCAGTGTCTGAGTGTGTGAGTGTCTGTGTGTGTGTCAGTGTCTGTGTGTGTGAGTGTGTGTCAGTGTGTGTTGGTGTGTGAGTGTGTGTCAGTGTCTGTGTGTGTGTGTGTGTGAGTGTATGAGTGTGAGTGTGTCAGTGTGTGTGGGTGTGTGTGAGTGTGTGTCAGTGTCTGTGTGTATGAGTGTGAGTGTGTGTGTGTGTGTGTGTGTGTGGGTGTGTGCGCGTGTGAGTGTGTATCAGTGTCTGTGTGTGTTGGTGTGTGAGTGTATAGACCTTTTCCAGTTACAACAAGCAGTCGAGATGCTTGTGAAATGATTTTGAATTCTGCCGATGTTCCCTGAAGCCAGGTTGGCTCTCCCTGTGCTTGGCAAAAATGTAAAGCCTTCGGCAGCTGCTGTACATGGTTAACTGAACCACTTTGTCACACAGGTCTAAGGGGAAGTGGCATTACAAAAATGAAGAAAATAGAAACAGTTTTGAGGAAGTTTACGCCCTGACATTGAGTCTGAGGAAAGATTGAGACACATCTGAGAGAGAGAGAGAGAATCAGACAGGACAGGAACGGAGGAGAGAGACCCCCTCAGACACAAACCATGGAGCAGGACAGCGACTACATGAATATCAGACACATCAAAAACAACACGACAGCCCCCAGTGAACGTAAGTTAAACTGTTCAATGGAGGGAGAGAGAGAATTAAAAAGCGGGACAGCGAGATAGAGAGAGACAGAGAGAGGTGGAGATGGAGAAACAGAAAGAGAAAAAGAGCAAGAATGAGAGAGAGGTCAACAAGAATGAGAGAGAGATTGAAAGAGAGAGTGAGAGAGACACATGCATAGAGAGAGAGAGGGAAAAACAGAAAGAGAGAATAAGAGAGACAGAGAGTCAGAAAGTGAGATAGAGTGTTTGGTAAAGATAGTACATGGGAAGCTTTACTCTGTATCTAACACCATGCTGTACCTGTCCTGGGAGTGTTTGATGGGGACGGTGTAGAGGGAGCTTTACTCTGTATCTAACCCCGTGCTGTACCTGTCCTGGGAGTGTTTGATCGGGACAGTGCAGAGGGAGCTTTACGCTGTATCTAACCCCGTGCTGTACCTGTCCTGGGAGTGTTTGATGGGGACAGTGTAGAGGGAGCTTTACTCTGTATCTAACCCCGTGCTGTACCTGTCCTGGGAGTGTTTAATGGGGACGGTGTAGAGGGAGCTTTACTCTGTATCTAAGCCCATGCTGTACCTGTCCTGGGAGTGTGTGATGGGGACAGTGTAGAGGGAGCTTTACTCTGTATCTAAGCCCATGCTGTACCTGTCCTGGAAGTGTTTGATGGGGACGGTGTAGAGGGAGCTTTACTCTGTATCTAACCCCGTGCTGTACTTGTCCTGGGTGTGTTTGATGGGGACAGTGTAGAGGGAGCTTTACTCTGTATCTAAGCCCATGCTGTACCTGTCCTGGGAGTGTTTGATGGGGACGGTGTAGAGGGAGCTTTACTCTGTATCTAACCCCGTTCTGTACCTGTCCTGGGTGTGTTTGATGGGGACAGTGTAGAGGGAGCTTTACTCTGTATCTAACCCCATGCTGTACCCATCCTGGGAGTGTTTGATGGGGACGGTGTAGAGGGAGCTTTACTCTGTATCTAACCCCGTGCTGTACCTGCCCTGGGAGTGTTTGATGGGGACAGTGTAGAGGGAGCTTTACTCTGCATCTAACCCCGTGCTGTCCCTGCCCTGGGAGTGTTTGATGGGGACAGTGTAGAGGAAGCTTTACTCTGTATCTAACCCCGTGCTTTCCCTGTCCTGGGAGTGTTTGATGGGGACGGTGTAGAGGGAGCTTTACTCTGTATCTAAGCCCATGCTGTACCTGTCCTGGGAGTGTGTGATGGGGACAGTGTAGAGGGAGCTTTACTCTGTATCTAAGCCCATGCTGTACCTGTCCTGGAAGTGTTTGATGGGGACGGTGTAGAGGGAGCTTTACTCTGTATCTAACCCCGTGCTGTACTTGTCCTGGGTGTGTTTGATGGGGACAGTGTAGAGGGAGCTTTACTCTGTATCTAAGCCCATGCTGTACCTGTCCTGGGAGTGTTTGATGGGGACGGTGTAGAGGGAGCTTTACTCTGTATCTAACCCCGTTCTGTACCTGTCCTGGGTGTGTTTGATGGGGACAGTGTAGAGGGAGCTTTACTCTGTATCTAACCCCATGCTGTACCCATCCTGGGAGTGTTTGATGGGGACGGTGTAGAGGGAGCTTTACTCTGTATCTAACCCCGTGCTGTACCTGCCCTGGGAGTGTTTGATGGGGACAGTGTAGAGGGAGCTTTACTCTGCATCTAACCCCGTGCTGTCCCTGCCCTGGGAGTGTTTGATGGGGACAGTGTAGAGGAAGCTTTACTCTGTATCTAACCCCGTGCTTTCCCTGTCCTGGGAGTGTTTGATGGGGACGGTGTAGAGGGAGCTTTACTCTGTATCTAAGCCCATGCTGTACCTGTCCTGGGAGTGTGTGATGGGGACAGTGTAGAGGGAGCTTTACTCTGTATCTAAGCCCATGCTGTACCTGTCCTGGAAGTGTTTGATGGGGACGGTGTAGAGGGAGCTTTACTCTGTATCTAACCCCGTGCTGTACTTGTCCTGGGTGTGTTTGATGGGGACAGTGTAGAGGGAGCTTTACTCTGTATCTAAGCCCATGCTGTACCTGTCCTGGGAGTGTTTGATGGGGACGGTGTAGAGGGAGCTTTACTCTGTATCTAACCCCGTTCTGTACCTGTCCTGGGTGTGTTTGATGGGGACAGTGTAGAGGGAGCTTTACTCTGTATCTAACCCCATGCTGTACCCATCCTGGGAGTGTTTGATGGGGACGGTGTAGAGGGAGCTTTACTCTGTATCTAACCCCGTGCTGTACCTGCCCTGGGAGTGTTTGATGGGGACAGTGTAGAGGGAGCTTTACTCTGCATCTAACCCCGTGCTGTCCCTGCCCTGGGAGTGTTTGATGGGGACAGTGTAGAGGAAGCTTTACTCTGTATCTAACCCCGTGCTTTCCCTGTCCTGGGAGTGTTTGATGGGGACGGTGTAGAGGGAGCTTTACACTGTATCTAACCCTGTGCTGTACCTCTCCTGGGAGTGTTTGATGGGGGACGGGGTAGAGGGAGCTTTAGTCTGTATCTAACCCCGTGCTGTACCTGTCCTGGGAGTGTTTGATGGGGACGGTGTAGAGGGAGCTTTACTCTGTATCTAACCCCGTGCTGTACCTGTCCTGGGAGTGGTTGATGGGGTTGGTGTAGAGGGAGCTTTACTCTATATCTAACCCCAGGCTGTACCTGTCCTGGGAGTGTTTGATGGGGACAGTGTAGAGGGAGCTTTACTCTGTATCTAACCCCGTACTGTACCTTTCCTGGGAGTGTTTGATGGGGACAGTATAGTGGGAATTTTACTCCGTATCTATGTTTATCCCCAGAAGCCTTGAGCTGCCTGGGCCCTGTGATGCAGAGAACTCTCGTTAAACCTCTCCTCCTATATATCTGACTCTCAGTCTCTGTCTCTCTCCATTTCTCTCCCTCTTTATCCGGCTCTCTCTCTCTCTGTCTGTCTCTCTCTCTCTCTACCCTCCTTAAGACGCTCCTTGTACCGATCTCTGTGTCTGAGCTTTTGGTTTCCTGTCCCTAATATCTCCCTGTGTGACTCGGTCTTCGATTCTCTTTGATAACCCTCCTGTACCGTGCGCTGGGATGTGAAACGAGGGATATAAACGAGTAACGTGGTTGTTGTTTCTCTCGATAAGGGAGGTAGATACGTCACCATTGTCTGTTCTTTGCAGTTACACAGGCTGCTCAACATGGGTCAATCTTTACTTCTCTATTCCAGGTAAAACTGGGCAGGAAACAGCTGGAGGAAGAAGATCAATAACTTCAACACATCTTGGCATCGCCTGCTTCATTGTCTTAATCATCAGTTTGGCTATTGCAATAGGGCTGGGAGTCCAAGGTAGGAAGCTGAACCTCACATTGAAACTGATACAGTGAGTGAACGGCAGCAATACTGAACTCCTTTATTTTCTCACCCTCTGTCCGTAAGCAGGGGTGTTTTCATATCGGAAATAGGCTGTGGTGCGTTTACCCAAACCCTCAGTTTGTGAGGTCAGATTTTAAGGGAGAAGCAGCAACATCTCTCTAGGTTTAAATCAGCAGTGTAGTTTATTCATACATTCAAACCCGGGGGGGTCATCACAACTTCATACACACACATAAGCACATAACAGGAACATCGGAAAAAGCTTTTTTACGGCTTTCAATAACTTAATCGAAGTTGTTTGGTTGAAGAAGGGCCACTTTTCAAATAAAGCAAAAGCAAAAGTTTACGATCCCTTTCAAACACGACACAGCCAATGATATATCACACACTCCTCACTGTAACACCCTGATAAATCCCACACCCCTCACTGTATCACCCTGATATATCCCACAGCCCTCACTATAACACTCTGATGTATCCCACACCCCTCACTGTAACACTCTGATATATCCCACACCCCTCACTGTAACACCTTGATATATCCCTCACCCCTCAATGTAAGACCCTGATATAACCCACACCCCTCACTGTAACACCGATATATCCCACACCCCTCACTGTAACACTCTGATATATCCCACACACCTTACTGTAACACACTCTGATATATCCCACACCCCTCACTGCAACACTCTGATATATCCCGCACTCGTCACAGCAACACTGTGATATACCTCACATCCCTTACGGTAACACTGTGATGTACCCCACACCCCTCACTGTAACACTCTGATATATCCCACACCCCTCACTGTAACACTCTGATATATCCCACACCCCTCACTGTAACACTCTGATATATCCCACACCCTTCACTGTAACACTCTGATATATCCCGCATACCTCACTGTAAATCTCTGATAAATCCCACACCCCACATTGTAACACTCTGATATATCCCACACCCCTCACTGTAATACTCTGATATATCCCACACCCCTCACTGTAACACTCTGATATATCCCACACCCCTCACTGTAACACTCTGATATATCCCACACCCCTCACTTTAACACTCTGATATATCCCTCAACCCTCACTGTAACACACTGATATATCCCGCATACCTCACTGTTACATTCTGATATATCCCGCATACCTCACTGTAAATCTCTGATATATCCCACATCCCACAATGTCACACTCTGATATATCCCACACCCCTCACTGTAACACATTAATATATACCACACACCCCACTGTAACACACTGATATATCCCACACCCCTCGTTGTAACATTTTGAAATATCCCACACCCCTGAATGTAACACTCTGATATATCCCACACACCTCACTATTACATGCAGATATAACCCACACCCCTCACTGTAACACACTGATATATCCCACACCCCTCACTGCAACACTCTGATATATCCCATATCCCTCACTGTAAGTCTCTGATATATCCCACACCTCTCACTGCAACACTCTGATATATACCAGACCCCTCACGGCAACACTGTGATATACCCCACATCCCTCACGGTAACACTGTGATGTACCCCACACCCCTCACTGTAACTCTCTGATATATCCCACACCCCTGACTAACACTCTGATATATCCCACACCCCTCACGGTTACAGTCTGGTATATAACCCACACCTCATTGTAACACCCTTATATATCCCACACCCCTCGCTGCAACACTCTGATATACCTCACACACCCACTGTAGCTTTGTGGTATATCACAGATCACTCACTTTAACACTGCAATATATCCCACCCGCCTCTCAGTAACATTGTGATATATCCCATACCCAAGACTTTACCTCTGTGATATATCACACACTCCTCACTGTAACACTCTGATATGTCCCATTCCCCTCACTGCAACACTCTGGTATATCCCACACCCCTCACAGTTACAGTCTGGTATATAACCCACACCTCACTGTAACACCCTGATATATCCGACAGCCCTTGCTGCAACACTCTGATATACCTCACACACCCACTGTAGCTTTGTGGTATATCACAGATCACTCACTTTAACACTGCAATATATCCCACCCGCCCGTCTGTAACATTGTGATATATCCCATACCCATGACTTTACCTCTGTGAGAAATCACACACTCCTCATTGTAACATTCAGATATATCGCAGACACCTCACTGTAACACCCTGATATATCCGACAGCCCTTGCTGCAACACTCTGATATACCTCACACACCCACTGTAGCTTTGTGGTATATCACAGATCACTCACTTTAACACTGCAATATATCCCACCCGCCCGTCTGTAACATTGTGATATATCCCATACCCATGACTTTACCTCTGTGAGAAATCACACACTCCTCACTGTAACATTCTGATATATCGCACACAACTTACTGTAACACCCTGATGTATCCCGTGCCCCTCACTGTAACACACTGATGTATCCCGTGCCCCTCACTGTAACACCCTGGTGTATCCCGCGCCCCTCACGTTAACACCCTGGTGTATCCCGCGCCCCTCACGTTAACACCCTGGTGTATCCCGCGCCCCTCACGTTAACACCCTGGTGTATCCCGCGGCCCTCACGGTAACACCCTGCTGTATCCCGCGGCCCTCACGTTAACACCCTGGTGTACCCCGCGGCCCTCACGTTAACACCCTGGTGTATCCCGCGCCCCTCACGTTAACACCCTGGTGTATCCCGCGGCCCTCACGTTAACACCCTGGTGTATCCCGCGGCACTCACGTTAACACCCTGGTGTATCCCGCGCCCCTCACGTTAACACCCTGGTGTATCCCACGCCCCTCACGTTAACACCCTGGTGTATCCCGCGCCCCTCACGTTAACACCCTGGTGTATCCCGCAGCCCTCACGTTAACACCCTGGTGTATCCCGCGGCACTCACGTTAACACCCTGGTGTATCCCGCGCCCCTCACGTTAACACCCTGGTGTATCCCGCGCCCCTCACGTTAACACCCTGGTGTATCCCACGCCCCTCACGTTAACACCCTGGTGTATCCCGCGCCCCTCACGTTAACACCCTGGTGTATCCCGCGCCCCTCACGTTAACACCCTGGTGTAATCCGCGCCCCTCACGTTAACACCCTGGTGTATCCCACGCCCCTCACGTAACACCCTGGTGTATCCCACGCCCCTCACGTTAACACCCTGGTGTATCCCAAGCCCCTCACGTTAACACCCTGGAGTATCCCACGCCCCTCACGTTAACACCCTGGAGTATCCCACGCCCCTCACGTTAACACCCTGGTGTATCCCACGCCCCCCACGGCAACACCCTGGTGTATACCACGCCCCTCACGGTAACACCCTGGTGTATCCCACGCCCCTCACGGTAACACCCTGGAGTATCCCACGCCCCTCACGGTCACACCCTGGTGTATCCCACGCCCTTCACGGTCACCACCTGGTGTATCCCACGCCCCTCACGGCCACACCCTGATGTATCTCACGCCCCTCACGGCCACAATCTGATGTATCCCACGCCCCTCACGGCAACACCCTGATGTATCCCACGCCCCTCACGGCCACAATCCGATGTATCCCACACCCCTCACTGTAACACCCTGGTGTATCCCACGCCCCTCACGGCAACACCCTGATGTATCCCACACCCCTCACTGTAACACTCTGATATATCCCACACCCCTCACAGTAACACTCTGATATATCCCACACCCCTCACTGTAACACCCTGGTGTATCCCACGCCCCTCACGTTAACACCCTGGTGTATCCCACGCCACTCACGGCAACACCCTGGTGTATCCCACGCCCCTCACGCCAACACCCTGGTGTATCCCACACCCCTCACGCCAACACCCTGGTGTATCTCACGCCCCTCACGGCAACACCCTGGTGTATCCCACGCCACTCACGGCAACACCCTGGTGTATCCCACGCCCCTCACTGTAACACCCTGGTGTATCCCACGCCCCTCACTGCAACACCCTGGTGTATCCCACGCCCCTCACGGCAACACCCTGGTGTATCCCACGCCCCTCACGGCAACACCCTGGTGTATCCCACGCCCCTCACGGCAACACCCTGGTGTATCCCACGCCCCTCACGGCAACACCCTGGTGTATCCCACGCCCCTCACGGCAACACCCTGGTGTATCCCACGCCCCTCACGGCAACACCCTGGTGTATCCCACGCCCCTCACGGCCACACCCTGGTGTATCCCACGCACCTCACGGTCACACCCTGGTGTATCCCACGCCCCTCACGGTCACACCCTGGTGTATCCCACGCCCCTCACGGTCACACCCTGATGTATCCCACTCCCCTCACGGTCACACCCTGATGTATCCCACGCCCCTCACGGTCACACCCTGATGTATCCCACGCCCCTCACTGCAACACCCTGACGTATCCCACGCCCCTCACTGCAACACCCTGACGTATCCCACGCCCCTCACTGCAACACCCTGATGTATCCCACACCCCTCACTGCAACACCCTGATATATCCCACGCCCCTCACTGCAACACCCTGATATATCCCACGCCCCTCACTGCCTCACCCTGATATATCCCACGCCCCTCACTGCAACACCCTGATATATCCCACGCCCCTCACTGTAACACTCTGATATATCCCACTCCCCCCATTGCAACACCCTGATATATCCCACGCCCCTCACTGCAACACCCTGATATATCCCACACCCCTCACTGTAACACCCTGATATATCCCACGCCCCTCACTGTAACACCCTGATATATCCCACACCCCTCACTGTAACACTGATATATCCCACACCCCTCACTGTAACACTCTGATATATCCCACACCCCTCACTGTAACACTCTGATATATCCCACACCCCTCACTGTAACACTCTGATATATCCCACACCCTTCACTGTAACATTCTGATATATCCCACATCCACATCACTCCAGCTCTGTTGTGACATAGACAGGTGTCGGAGTGGGCAGGTATGGGATTGACAAATTTTGACACAGAGAAGTGTGAAGTGATTGATTTTGGCTGGAAGAATATGTAGAGGCAGGTTCAATCGAGGCATTCAAGGGGGCATTGGATAGTTATTTGAACAGATATAATGTGCAGGGGTACAGGGGGGAAAAGGCAGGGCGATGGCACTGGGTCCTAACGCTCATTCGGAGAGCCAGTGCGGACAAATGGCCTCCTTCTGTGCGGTTCAGACCCTGTGGTCCTTTAATCCTGTGAGTTCTGTGACCCTGTGATTCTCTCAGTCCTACAGATGGACAAGAACATGACGGGGTTAAACGGAAAGATCCAGAACATTTCCGAGACCCTTGAAAAGATGCTCCGGAACCTCAGATCCCTCTGCACCGTTCTCCGAAACTGCTCGGGTGAGTTGGCGCTGAATGGGCCTCCACCTGCTCCCATGTAACAAGCTCGAGAGGTGCTGAATAGCCTCATCCTTTTCCTGTGTAATAGGCTCGAGAGGAGCTGAATGGGCCTCCTCCTGTTCCTGTGTAACAGGCTCGAGAGGTGCTGAATGGGCCTCCTCCTGTTCCTGTGTAACAGGCTCGAGAGGAGCTGAATGGTCCTCCTCCTGTTCCTGTGTAACAGGCTCGAGAGGTGCTGAATGGGCCTCCTCCTGTTCCTGTGTAACAAGCTCGAGAGGGGCTGAATGGCCTCCTCCTGTTCCTAATGTCCTGATGTATTTCTCTGAACTAAGTCTTCATAAATTTGCAGAGTCTCTCTGTCCTAGCGGCTGGAAAGTTCATAATCATCATTGCTATAGATTGTCAACGAAGAGCAAGGAATGGTACTCGGCAAAACTACAATGTGAATCCCGAACTTCACACCTCATCGTCATAAATACAGAACAGGAACAGGTGAGAATGACAGACGCATCGGTCAGAATTAAATAGAGAGAAAATATTACTCTACACTGTCCCCATCAAACACTCCCAGGACAGGTACAGCACGGGGTTAGATGCAGAGTAAAACTCCATCTACACCATCTCCATCAAACACTCCCAGGACAGGTACAGCCTGGGGTTACAGATTATAGCTCCCTCTACACTGTCCACATCAAACAATCCCAGGACAAGAACAGAACGGGGTTAGATACAGATTAAAGCACCCTCTACACCGTCCCCATCAAACACTCCCAGGACAGGTACAGCACGGGGTTGGATACAGAGTAAAGCTCCCTCTACACCGTCCCCAACAAACACTCCCAGGACAGTTACAGCACGGGGTTAGATACAGAGTAAAGCTCCCTCTACACTGTCCCCATCAAACACTCCCAGGACAGGTACAGCACAGGGTTAGATACAGAGTAAAGCTCCCTCTACACCGTCCCCATCAAACACTCCCAGGACAAGTACAGCACGGGGTTAGATACAGAGTAAAGCTCTCTCTACACTACATGGACGAGGGTTTCAGCAGTCGATGAGCTGAGCCCGGGGTGGTTCTGGGAGATGTTACGGAGTTGGGAAGAGGCCGTCTTGGTGACAATGAGGATATGAGGTGGGAATCCCATCTCCAGGTTAAACACGACCCCGGTTTGTGAACAGTCTGGTTCAGACTCAGAGAGTTCCCAGGATGGAGTCGGTAACTCGGGAATGCAGTTTGGAACAGAGACGGAAAACAACAACTTCAGTCTTCCCGATATTTAATCAGAGGGAATGAGGGAGAATTTCCTTAGAAAGGGTTTGGTGTATTTTGGGTATCAGTTGTGTGTGTGAGTGAGTCAGTGTATCCCTGTGTGTGTGTGTGTGTGTGAGAGTGTGTCGGTGTGTGTGTGTGTGTGTCTGTGTCACTGTGAATTAAGGCCGTAAAACTAACTGCTCACACCCCATCATTGTATCCACTGCAGAATTTCATAGAGAAATCTATCGAGAACAATCCTCGGGATTACTGGATCGGACTAACAGATCGAGAGAGTGAAGGAAACTGGAAATGGGTGGATGGGACCCCAGTGAGGTGAGTCCCAGCGTCGCATGGAGAGAGCGGGACAGTGGGATTAGATTGGGATTGATACAGGGCTATGGGGAGAGATTTGGACAGTGGGATTAGTTTGGGGATTTGTACAGGGCTATGGAGAGAGGGCGGGACAGTGGGATTAGTTTGGGATTTGTACAGGGCTATGGGGAGAGAGCGGGACAGTGGGATTAGTTTGGGATTGATACAGGGCTATGGGGAGAGAGTGGGACAGTGGGATTAGTTTGGGATTTGTACCAGGCTGTAGGAATCTTGTTGATTCTGTGCAGAATGTGGTGGATTTTTATCGGTATTTTTTATTTCCCCAATTCCCAGTTTTACTCGATGGGAGCAGGGTGAACCGAATAATGGGAGTGGTAATGAAAACTGTGCCATCATCAGAATAAACGGCTGGAATGATGTCAGTTGTACCGATCGCCTCTCTTTCATCTGTGAGAAAAGGGCACTGCCCTGCATCGAGGCAGCTGATATTGAGAAATATTGTTCCTGAAGAGAGACTGGGACACAGAACGAGAGTGTCAGGATTGTCCAAAGATCCCCAGCCCCTCCTCCCTTCCCCACAATCCCCGACTGCCCGAGGCCACGTCCGTAAGGTGAAAGTTCATCTGTTCCCCTTCTCCCCCAGGAGAAGCCTCCTGCAGCGCCACCAGTGGTAGGAGGGGTGGAATGACAGTGTGACGGTTGACATTGGAAAACCCCATTATAAATCCAGGCAGGAATCCGACAAAATGTTACAGGACAGAAGCCCTGCATTTCTCTAGCACCTTTCACTAACTCAGGAGATCCCCAATGTACTTTTGCAGCCAATGAAGTAACTCCTTACAATGTTTTCATTGTTGTTAAGTCAGAAACGAGACATTCAATTTGCGTGCAGTAACCTCTCACTGGACTTGGGACTAAACTCCGTCACATCGGAAATAGCCTTTGGACTTTTTCTTCTCATACTCTGGAAATCATGTGAACTCATTTTCATCTCCGTGGTTCTTGTACTGTTACTATCCATAGTTGTAAAAATTTCCTTTGTCTATCCTCCATTTCTGTGTGTGTGTGTGTGAGTGTGTGTGTGTGTGTGTGTGCGTATGTGTGTCTGTGTATGTGTGCGCCTGTGTGTATGTGGGTGCATTTTTTTTGTGTGTGTTTGCATGTGTATGTATTTTGGTATGTATATGTTTGTGTGTGTATGTCTGTGTGTCTGTGTGTGAGTGTTTGCTTGTATGAGTGTGTGTGTGTCTTTATGTGTCCGTGTGTGAGTGAATGTGTGGGTGTGTGTGTGAACGTGTGTGTATATGTTGTGTGTGTCTGTGTGTGAGTGTTATGTGTTGTGTATATGTGGTGTGTGTGTGTGGGTGTGTGAGTGTGTGTGTGTGTGTGTGGGTGTGAATGTGGAGGTTGACATTGTGAACATTTCTGCCCCGGGTTTTAAATGCAAATAAACTAACTCGAGTTGATCATAATGTGAGTTTGCTGTGAGTGATTAGTAAAGTGGATCAGACACACTGAGGGTTTGGGAAAACACACCACAACACACTTCACAAAGAATTCAAAACACCTTCTGCGTACGGACAGTTGGTGAGAGACACAAGTACAATTTGAACAGAACAGTTCATTCTGAGGAACCTACCAACTCAGACATGTGTACAAGATCTCCAACTTGGTAATACTGCACCTAACTTCTCAATTCCTTCATACACCAACCTACGCACTTTTGCTTTAACCAATCCCTTAGGTGTGTTCGGTGTCCTGATGTTTACCCAGGAAGTGACCACAATGAGCTGGAAATCACAATTGCTTCTTTCACCGATTAACTGAAATCTGTGTCCCTCTCGTCCTCGCTCCTTTCCCCAACGCGGCAGTTTCTCCCTATCTATTCACGTTGTTGCTATCCCTTTCATCCCGTGAGCTATAACTTTGCTCACAAGCCTGTTGTGTGGCACTGTATCGAATGCCTTCTGGAAGTCCGTATACACTACATCTACAGTGGTACCCTCATCGACCCTCTCTGTTCCCTCATCAAAAAAACTCCAGCAAGTTCATTAAACAGTATTTTCCCAGAACAAATCTGTGCTGGTTTTCCTTAATTCACCTGCATTTGTCCTTGTGATGATTTAATTTACTCCTGGATTATTGTTTCCAGAAGCTTCCCCACTGTCGAGGTAAAATTGACCGGCCTGTAGTTGCTGGGTTTATCTTTTCACCCTGTGTTGAGCAAGGGTGTAATGCTTGCAATTCTCCAGTCCTCTGGAACAACCCCAGAGTAATGTTTTTAGAGACTGTGCCCATGTCGTCTGTTCTGGAGCATAAAAAAAAGAGTTAACAGGTGTGATATGTTCATGTATGACATAGATGATGATATATCAATAACCTCAATCAGTCATGAGTTAGACTCTTGAAAGAGAGAGAGGAGTTGGAAACAGGCCTAGGTGTAATGTGCCTACTCTGTAACCTGTTCACAAGTCGTACTAGTAAACAACTGTTGATCAGATACCAAAGAGAATCTACAGGGTGCCCAATAGCCAAGTCCCATGCCTAGAGGCCAAGATGGAAGGACCATTATATAACATGGTGGCAGCCGTGGAGACATTGATGCGTAAAACACAAGGTTGTTCTCGAAGGAACCACAGGGTGACAGCAGCTCGATAGCAGCTTGTAACACATTGATGGAAGAAGGAAGAACACTGGAGGGAGGAAAGGATGACCATCCCTGGTTAGCAGTCCCTGCCCCAACCTGGTCCATTTAACCGCCCCGAGTGCCTGCGGAGAGGCCAGCAGTGGGAGTTATGGAAACACCATTGTCTCCAGTATGGAGCAGCATCAGGCCTTCACGTGAAAGAGCAGAAGCTTCAGGTCAGGACCTTTCTGTATGCAGTAGGTCCAGTGGCAGATGGCATTGTCATAGGACAGGGGAGTCGACAGCGAATTTTAAGCTCACACTAAACACCTTTGACACTCACTTAAGCCTGAAGCAAGACTTCGTAATTCAACAAACACATTCTAACCAGCCCTCGTAGCAACCTGGGGAATCTATTGGATTATTCCTAACCGACCTATACATTCAGGTGAGTCCTTGCAGAAACAGGGAGCTGACTGATGAGCGAATCCGTGATCACAGGGTCGTGGTGTCCAGGATGAAAAACCCTCCAACATTTTGCAGAAGAAAGATGATCTTATTTCAGATCAAGCGTTCCAGTGTGCGAGGCAAGGTTGTAAAACATCAAGATCACAAAACAACGATAACTTCAACAACAAGCTCAACCTTGAAAAACACAAACAAATTCAACAATCTCAACATTAGAAAGCACCAATAAATTCAACAACCCCAACACTGAAAAGCACCAACAAATTCAACAACAACCTCAACACTGGAAACACCAAGAAATTCAAAAACTCCAACGTTACAAAACACCAACCAATTCAACAACATCAACATTGAAAAACACCAACAAATTCAACAACAATCTCAACATTGAAAAGCACCAACAAATTCAACAACAATCTCAACATAGAAAAACACCAACAAATTCAACAACAATCTCAACATTAAAAACACCAACAAATTCAACAACAACCCCAACATTGAAAAGCTCCAACAAGTTAAACAACAACCCCAACATTGAGGAGCATCAACAAATTCAGCCACGTCAACGTTGAAAAACACCAACAAATTCAGCAAAAACCACAACTTTGAAAAACACCAATTAAATTCAATAACAACCTCGACATTGGGAAACACCAATAAATTCAACAACAACCTCAACCTTGAGAAACACCATCAAATCCAATAACAACCTCAAAATTGAAAAAGACCAACCGATTAAACAACCTCAAAATTGAAAAAGACCAACCGATTAAACAACCTCAACATTGAAAAACACCAACAAATTTAACAACAACCCCAACATTGAAAAACACCAACAAATTTAACAACAACCCCAACATTATAAAGCACCAACAAATTCAAAAACAACCCCAACGTTGAAAAACAGCAACAAATTCAACAACAACCCCAACATTGAGAAGCACCAACAAATTCAACAACCTCAACATTGAGAAGCACCAACAAATTCAACAACCTCAACATTGAGAAACACCAACAAATTCAACAACCTCAACATTGAGAAGCACCAACAAATTCAACAACAACCCCAACATTGAGAAGCACCAACAAATTCAACAACAACCCCAACATTGAAAAGCACCAACAAATTCAACAACAACCTCAACATTGAGAAGCACCAACAAATTCAACAACAACCCCCACATTGAGAAGCACCAACAAGCTGGACTCGAGCTCTTGGTCGCTGCCCTCCTTGTATCACAGTCGGGGGTGGGGGGGGGGTTGTGTTGTGGGGGGGTTGTGTTGGGGGTGGGGGGTTGTGTTGTGGGGGGAGTTGTGTTGGGGGGGGTTGTGTTGGGGGGGGTTGTGTTGGGGGGGGTGTGTTGGGGGGGGCGGTGTGTTGGGGGGGGCGGTGTGTTGGGGGGGTGTGTGGGGGTGGTGTGTGGGGGGGGGTGTGTGGGGGGGGCTGTGTTGGGGGGGTGGTGTGTGAGGGGGGGTGTTGGGAGGGGTTGGGGGGTCGGGGTCGGGGGGTCGGGGGAGTGGCGGGTTTTGGGGTTGGGGGAGGGGGGTGTTTGGGGTCAGGGGGAGGGGCGGGTTTGGGGGTCGGGGGCAGGGGGGTTTTGGGGTTGGGGAAGGGGGGGTTTGGGGGTCGGGGGAGGGCGCGTTTGGGGTCGGGGGGCAGGGGGGTTTTGGGGGTCGGGGTGAGGGGGTCAGGGGGGTTTGGGGGGAGGGGGTCAGGGGGGTTTGGGGGTCGGGGTTTGGGGGGTTTGGGGGTCGGGGGTTGGGGGGGTTTGGGGATTTGGGGGTCGGGGGGAGGGGGGGTTTGGGGGTCGGGGGGAGGGGGGGTTTGGGGGTCGGGTGGGGTTTGGGGGTCGGGGGGTTTGGGGGTCGGGGGGTTAGGGGGTCGGGGGTTTGGGGTCGGGGGGAGGGGCGGGTTTGGGGGAGGGGCGGGTTTGGGGGTCGGGGGGCAGGGGGGTTTTGGGGGTCGGGGGAGGGGGTCAGGGGGGTTTGGGGGTCGGCGGTTGGGGGGGTTTGGGGGTCGGGGGTTGGGGGGGTTTGGGTGTCGGGGAGAGGGGCGGGTTGGGGGTCGGGAGGCAGGGGGGTTTTGGGGGTCGGGGGGAGGGGGGTCAGGGGGATTGGGGGTTGGGGGTTGGGGGGGTTTGGGGGTTGGGGGTTGGGGGGGTTTGGGGGTCGGGGAGAGGGGCGGGATTGGGGGTCGGGGGAGGGCGGGTTTGGGATTTGGGGTCGGGGGGAGGGCGGGTTTGGGGATTTGGGAGTCGGGGGAGGGGGGGGTTTGGGGGTCGGGGGGGTTTGGGGGTCGGGTGGGGTTTGGGGTTGGGGCGTTTGGGGGTCGGGGGGTTTGGGGGTCGGGGAGTTTGGGGGTCAGGGGGAGGGGGGGTTTGGGGGTCGGGGGGAGGGGGGGTTTGGGGGTCGGTGGGTTAGGGGGTCGGGGGGGTTTGGAGGTCGGGGGGAGGGGCGGGTTTGGGGGAGGGGCGGGTTTGCGGGTCGGTTTGGGGGTCGGTGGGGGGCTTTGGGGGTCGGGGGGGTTTGGGGTTCGGGGAGGGGTTTGGGGGTCGGAGGAGGGGGGGATGGGGGGTTAGGGGGTCGGGGGGAATTTGGGGGTCGGGGAGAGGGGGGGTTTGGGGGTCGGGGGGCTTTGGGGGTCGGGAGGAGGGGCGGGTTTGGGGGTCGGGGGGAGGGGCGGGTTTGGGGGTCGGGGGGGGTTGGGTGCCGGGGGAGGGCGGGTTTGGGGGTCGGGGGGAGGGTCGGGTTTGGGGTCGGGGGGGTTTTGGGGTCGGGGGAGGGGGGGTTTGGGGTCGGGGGGAGGGGGCGGGTTTGGGGGTTGGGGGGAGGGTGTGTTTGGGGGTCGGGGGGAGTTTGGGGTCGGGGGGTTTTGCGGGTCGGGAGGGAGGGGGGTTTGGGGTCGGGGGTGCTTGGGAGTCGGGGGGTTTGGGGTTCGGGGGGGTTGGGGTTCGGGAGGGGTTTTTTGGGGGTTGGGGGGGCGGGTTTGGGGGTCGGGGGAGGGGGGTTTGGGGGTCGGGGGGGTTTTGGAGGTCGGGGGAGGGGGGTTTGGGGGTTGGGGGGAGTTTGGGTGTCGGGGGGGCTTTGGGGTTCGGGGGGGGGTTGGGGTTCGGGAGGGGGGGTTTGGGGGTCGGGGGGTTTGGGGGTCGGGGGGATTTGGGGGTCGGGGGGGTTTGGGGGTCAGGGGCGTTTTGGGGGTCGGGGGGGTTTGGGGGTCGGGGGGAGGGGGGTTTGGGGGTCGGGGGGGTTTGGGGGTCGGGGGGGTTTGGGAGTCGGGGGGTTTGGGGGTCTGGGTGGTTTGGGGGTCTGGGGGGTTTTGGGGTCGGGGGGGTTTTGGGGGTCGGGGGTTTGGGGGTCGGGGGGAGGGACGGGTTTGGGGTCTGGGGGGTTTGGGGGTCGGGGGGTTTTGGGGGTCGGGGGGAGGGGCGGGTTTGGGGGTCAGGTGCTTCAGTCAGGCTCTCAATGTGGACGGAATGAGGAGGCTCCACGTTTTGGAGCCTCCACGCCGGAACGGTCGCTCTTCCCGACATTGTCAGCCCAAACTCCCGGCAGGACCGGGAGAAACCAATCCACAAAATGCAGAGACAGAGAGAGACAGGGAGAGAGAGAGAGAGGGAGAGATAGAAACAGAGAGAGTGAGTGAGAGAGAGGGAGGGAGATGGAGGGAGAGGGAGAGAGAGAGGGAGGGAGAGAGAGGGAGGGAGAGTGAGAGAGAGAGAGAGGGGTGGGGAGGGAGGGAGTGAGAGAGGGAGGGAGTGAGAGAGAGGGGGAGAGAGAGAGAGGGAGAGAGAGAGGAGTGAGAGTGAGAGAGAGGGAGGGAGAGAGAGGGAGGGAGGGAGGGAGACAGAGAAAGTGAGAGAGAGTGAGAGAAAGAGAGGGAGGGAGAGAGAGAGAGGGAGGGAGAGTGGGAGAGGGAGGGAGAGAGGGAGGGGGAGAGAGAGAGGGAGAGAGGGAGGGAGAGAGGGAGTGAGAGAAAGAGAGGGAGGGAGAGGGATTGAGAAACAGAGAGAGAGACAGAGAGAGAGGGAGAGAGAGAGAGGGAGGGAGAGAAAGGGAGTGAGAGAGGGAAAGAGAGAGGGAGAGAGAGAAAGAGAGAGAGGGAGAGAGAAGAGAGGGAGACAGAGAGAGGGAGACAGAGAGAGGAGAGGGAGAGAGAGACAGACAGACAGAGTGAGGAGAGAGTGAGGCAGAGAGAGAATGAGAGAGAGATGGTGAGTGAGATTGCAAGTGAGAGAGACAGAGAGAGATGGTGAGAGAGACTGGGAGCGAGACAGAGAGAGAGAGAGAGACAGAGAAAGAGACAGAGAGAGAGACGTGAGAGAGATTGAGAGAGAGGGAGACAGAGAGAGAGATGGTGAGAGAGATTGAGAGAAAGGGAGACAGAGAGAGAGATGGTGAGAGAGATTGAGAGAGAGGGAGACAGAGAGAGAGATGGTGAGAGAGATTGAGAGAGAGGGAGACAGAGAGAGAGATGGTGAGAGGGACAGAGAGAGGGAGACAGAGAGAGAGATGGTGAGAGAGATTGAGAGAGGGGGAGACAGAGAGAGAGATGGTGAGAGAGATTGAGAGAGAGAGAGACAGAGAGAGAGATGGTGAGAGAGATTGAGAGAGAGGGAGACAGAGAGAGAGATGGTGAGAGAGATTGAGAGAGAGGGAGACAGAGAGAGGATGGTGAGAGAGATTGAGAGAGAGGGAGACAGAGAGAGAGATGGTGAGAGAGATTGAGAGAGAGGGAGACAGAGAGATGGTGAGAGAGATTGAGAGAGAGGGAGACAGAGAGAGAGATGGTGAGAGAGATTGAGGAGAGGGAGACAGAGACAGAGAGAGGGATGGTGAGAGAGATTGAGAGAGAGGGAGACAGAGAGAGACAGAAAGAATGAAAATTATAGAGAAACCGAGAGACAAAAGGATTGAAAAAGAGAGAGACAGTCAGACAGAGAAAGAGAGATGGGGAGAGACAGATGGTGAAAGAGATTGTTAAAGAGAGAGGCATATTGATTATGGACATATTGAGAGAGGGAGACAGAGAGAGAGATGGTGAGAGAGATTGAGAGAGAGGGAGACAGAGAGAGAGATGGTGAGAGAGATTGAGAGAAAGGGAGACAGAGAGAGAGATGGTGAGAGAGATTGAGAGAGAGGGAGACAGAGAGAGAGATGGTGAGAGAGATTGAGAGAGAGGGAGACAGAGAGAGAGATGGTGAGAGGGACAGAGAGAGGGAGACAGAGAGAGAGATGGTGAGAGAGATTGAGAGAGGGGGAGACAGAGAGAGAGATGGTGAGAGAGATTGAGAGAGAGAGAGACAGAGAGAGAGATGGTGAGAGAGATTGAGAGAGAGGGAGACAGAGAGAGAGATGGTGAGAGAGATTGAGAGAGAGGGAGACAGAGAGAGGGATGGTGAGAGAGATTGAGAGAGAGGGAGACAGAGAGAGAGATGGTGAGAGAGATTGAGAGAGAGGGAGACAGAGAGATGGTGAGAGAGATTGAGAGAGAGGGAGACAGAGAGAGAGATGGTGAGAGAGATTGAGAGAGAGGGAGACAGAGACAGAGAGAGGGATGGTGAGAGAGATTGAGAGAGAGGGAGACAGAGAGAGACAGAAAGAATGAAAATTATAGAGAAACCGAGAGACAAAAGGATTGAAAAAGAGAGAGACAGTCAGACAGAGAAAGAGAGATGGGGAGAGACAGATGGTGAAAGAGATTGTTAAAGAGAGAGGCATATTGATTATGGACATATTGAGAGAGGGAGACAGAGAGAGAGATGGTGAGAGAGATTGAGAGAGAGGGAGACAGAGAGAGAGATGGTGAGAGAGATTGACAGAGCGGGCAGGGGGCGGGGTCACACAGAGCGGGCAGGGGGCGGGGTCACACAGAGCGGGCAGGGGGCGGGGCCACACAGAGCAGGCAGGGGGCGGGGTGACACAGAGCGGGCAGGGGGCGGGGTGATGCAGGGCCGGCAGGGGGTGGAGTCACACAGGGCGGGCAGGGGGCGGGGCCACACAGCGGGCAGGGGGCGGGGTGACACAGGGCGGGCAGGGGGCGGGGTGATACAGGGCGGGCAGGGGGCGGGGTGACACAGAGCGGGGAGAGGGCGGGGTCACACGGAATGGGCAGGGGGAGGGGTGACACAGGGCGGGCAGGGGGCGGGGTTACACAGGGCGGGCAGGGGGCGGGGTCACACAGAGCGGGCAGGGGGCGGGGTCACACAGACCGGGCAGGGGGCGGGGTCACAGGGCGGGCAGGGGGCGGGGTCACACAGAGGGGGCGGGGTGTTAGGTGCCTGAGATGTTGTTCCACGATATGAACACCTATCTCCATGTCCATTACAAGCCCACCGACTCCCACAGCTACCTCGGCAACAGCTCCTCACACCCCGCTTCCTGTAAGGACTCCATCCCATTCTCTCAGTTCCTTCGCCTCCGCCGCATCTGTTCTGATGATGCTACCTTCAAAAACAGCTCCTCTGACATGTCCTCCTTCTTCCTTAACCGAGGTTTTCCACCCACACGGGTTGCCAGGGCCCTCAACTGTGTCTGGCCCATCTCCCGCGCATCCGCCCTCACTCCTTCCTCTTCCTCCCAGAACCATGATTGGGTCCCCCTTGTCCTCACTTATCACCCCACCAGCCTCCGCATTCAAAGGATCATCCTCTGCCATTTCCGCCAACTCCAGCATGATGCCACCACCAAACACATCTTCCCTTCACCGCCCCCCCCCGGCGGCATTCCATAGGGATCATTCCCTCCATGACACCCTGGTCCACTCCTCCATCACCCCCTACACCTCAACCCTCTCCCACGGCACCTTCCCAGGCAACCGCAGAAGGTGCAACACCTGCCGCTTTACTTCCCCCTCTCCTCACCATCCAAGGGCGCAAACACTCCTTTCAAGTGAGGCAGCATTTCACTAGCACTTCCCTCAATTTAGTCTACTGCATTTGCTGCTCCCAATGCGGTTTCCTCTACATTGGAGAGACCAAACGCAGACTGGGTGACCGATTTTTGGAACACCTTCAGTCTGTCCGCAACCATAACCCAGGCCTCCCTGTCGCTTGCCATTTTAACACTCCACCCTGCTCTCATGCCCACATGTCCATCCTTGGCCTGCTGCATTGTTCCAGTGAAGCTCAACGTAAACTGGAGGAACAGCACCTCATCTTCCGACTAGGCACTTTACAGCCTTCCGGACTGAATATTGAGTTCAACAAATTCAGATCATGATCTCTCTCCTCCATCCCCACCCCCTTTCCCATCCCCCCCTTTTTCCAATAATTCATCATTTAAAAAATATATATTTCTCTTTCCCACCTATTTTTAATTTATTTCGATATATGGTTTTATCTCCTACCTTTAGCCCATTCTAATCGCTTCCCCCCACCCCACCCCCCACTAGGGCCATCTGCCACTAGCTTGTCCTGCTTTCTACCCTCAATGTCCCTATTAGCACATTCCTTAGATAATATCACCACCCTCAACACCCCTTTGTCCTCTTGTCTGTGACATCTTTGGCAATCTCTTCATTGCCTCCACCTATCACTGGCCCCTCTATCCAGCTCTACCTATCCCACCCCCCTCAAACAGCTGATATTTCACCTCATTTCTCTATTTCCTTAGTTCTGATGAAGCGTCATACGGACTCGAAACGTTAACTATGTTCCTCTCCGCAGAAGCTGCCAGACCTGCTGAGTTTTTCCAGCTATTTTTGTTTCTGTCCGTCTACAGGGGGCGGAGAGACACAGTTTGATCCCAGACTCCTGCAATGACAAACTCCGTCCCCAGGGGGCACTCTGTGTGACCCCGCCCCTGCCCGTGCTGTGTGACCCCCGCCCCCTGCGCGCTCTGTGTAACCCCGCCCCCTGCCCGCTCAGTAGCACCCCGCCCCTGCCCGTTCAGTGTCACCCCGCCCCCTGCGCGCTCTGTCTGACCCCGCCCCCCGCCAGCTCTGTGTGGTCCCGCCCCCTACCCGCTCAGTATCACCCCGCCTCCTGCCCGTTCAGTGTCACCCCGCCCCCTGCCCGCCCGCCCCCTGCACGGTCTGCGTCACCCCGGCCCCCTGCCCGCCACGTTTCACCCCGCCCGCTGCACGCTCTGTGTCACCCCGCCCCCTGCGCAAACAGTGTAACCCCGCCCCCTGCCCGCCCCGTATCACCCCGCCCCCTGTGCGCACTGTGTGACCCCGCCCCCTGCGCGCTCGAGCGGAGCCGGCAGTTGAAGGGAAGCGCGAGAGGAGCCGGGTGAACAGGGGTGACTGAGGGAGTCGGTGAGGCGGGAACGAGGTGATCCTGTGAGTGCGGCCGGGGCAGCGTTTACTACTCTTATTACTGATCGTTTTTAATGTCTTATTTTGTGGTTCATCGTTTGTAAGGACTATATTCTGTAACAGCGAGGAGCAGGGAAGAAGGGCCCGAGAGTAATTGATATTATTCGATATTAAGTATCTTCCAAAAGGTTTAATTTAATTTAAAGGGGTCAGTCATGGCAGGAGAGCTCAAAGCCGTGGTGTGCTCATCCTGCTCTATGTGGGAAGCCGGGCACGTTTCCAGTGCCCGGGACCAGCCTGTGTGCGGGAAGTGTCTCCAGCTGCAGCTCCTGGAAGCCGGGGATTTGGAGCTGGAGCGGCGGCTGGGGACACGGTGGAGCATCCGCCAGGTGGAGAGTATCGTGGATAGGGACGTATAGAGAGGTGGTCACACCGCAGGCTCCATGGTTTGTGTCTGAGGGGGTCTCTCTCCTCCGTTCCTGTCCTGTCTGCTTCTCTCTCTCTCTCAGATGTGTCTCAGTCTTTCCTCAGACTCGATGTCAGGGCGAAAACTTCCTCAAAACTGTTTCTGCCTCTTGGTTCCATTTCACAATGACACTTCCCCTGAGATCAGAATGAGAGGCTGGTTGTACTGACTCCAGGGGCAGCAGTCCCTCTCTCACAATCTCTCTCACCATCGCTCTCTCTGTCTCCCTCTCTCTCAATCTCTCTCACCATCTCTCTCTCTGTCTCCCTCTCTCACAATCTCTCTCACCATCTCTCTCTCTGTCTCCCTCTCTCACAATCTCTCTCACCATCTCTCTCTCTGTCTCCCTCTCTCTCAATCTCTCTCACCATCTCTCTCTCTGTCTCCCTCTCTCAATCTCTCTCACCATCTCTCTCTCTGTCCCCCTCTCTCTCAATCTCTCTTGCCATCTCTCTCTCTGTCTCCCTCTCTCACAATCTCTCTCACCATCTCTCTCTCTGTCTCCCTCTCTCAATCTCTCTCACCATCTCTCTCTCTGTCTCCCTCTCTCACAATCTCTCTCACCATCTTTCTCTCTGTCTCCCTCTCTCTCAATCTCTCTCACCATCTCTCTCTCTGTCTCCCTCTCTCACAATCTCTCTCACCATCTCTCTCTCTGTCTCTCTCAATCTCTCTCACCATCTCTCTCTCTGTCCCTCTCTCTCAATCTCTCTCACCATCTCTCTCTCTATCTCCCTCTCTCACATTCTCTCTCACCATCTCTCTCTCTTTCTCCCTCTCTCTCAATCTCTCTCACCATCTCTCTCTCTCTGTCTCCCTCTCTCTCAATCTCTCTCACCATCTCTCTCTCTGTCTCCCTCTCTCTCAATCTCTCTCACCATCTCTCTCTCTGTCTCCCTCTCTCTCAATCTCTCTCACCATCTCTCTCTCTCTGTCTCCCTCTCTCTCAATCTCTCTCACCATCTCTCTCTCTGTCTCCCTCTCTCTCAATCTCTCTCACCATCTCTCTCTCTGTCTCCCTCTCTCTCAATCTCTCGCACCATCTCTCTCTCTGTCTCCCTCTCTCTCAATCTCTCTCACCATCTCTCTCTCTGTCTCCCTCTCTCTCACCATCTCTCTCACCATCTCTCTCTCTGTCTCCCTCTCTCTCAATCTCTCTCACCATCTCTCTCTCTGTCTCCCTCTCTCTCAATCTCTCTCACCATCTCTCTCTCTGTCTCCCTCTCTCACAATCTCTCTCACCATCTCTCTCTCTGTCTCCCTCTCTCACAATCTCTCTCACCATCTCTCTCTCTGTCTCTCTCAATCTCTCTCACCATCTCTCTCTCTGTCCCTCTCTCTCAATCTCTCTCACCATCTCTCTCTCTATCTCCCTCTCTCACAATCTCTCTCACCATCTCTCTCTCTGTCTCCCTCTCTCTCAATCTCTCTCACCATCTCTCTCTCTGTCTCCCTCTCTCTCAATCTCTCTCACCATCTCTCTCTCTGTCTCCCTCTCTCTCAATCTCTCTCACCATCTCTCTCTCTGTCTCCCTCTCTCTCAATCTCTCTCACCATCTCTCTCTCTGTCTCCCTCTCTCTCAATCTCTCTCACCATCTCTCTCTCTGTCTCCCTCTCTCTCAATCTCTCTCACCATCTCTCTCTCTGTCTCCCTCTCTCTCAATCTCTCTCACCATCTCTCTCTCTGTCTCCCTCTCTCTCAATCTCTCTCACCATCTCTCTCTCTCTCTGTCTCCCTCTCTCTCAATCTCTCTCACCATCTCTCTCTCTGTCTCCCTCTCTCTCAATCTCTCTCACCATCTCTCTCTCTGTCCCCCTCTCTCTCAATCTCTCTCACCATCTCTCTCTCTGTCTCCCTCTCTCTCAATCTCTCTCACCATCTCTCTCTCTCTCTCCCTCTCTCTCAATCTCTCTCACCATCTCTCTCTCTGTCCCCCTCTCTCAATCTCTCTCACCATCTCTCTCTCTGACTCTCTCTCTCAGTCTCTCTCACCATCTCTCTCTCTGTCTCCCTCTCTCTCAATCTCTCTCCTCATCTCTCTCTCTTGCTCTCCTTCTCTCTGTCTCTAGTCTAACACCTGACTGTCATACATTGGCATATCCCACCTCTTAACCCGTTTTATTACACCTCCCCCAGGTCAACTAACCCACTTTCAATGATGACATGAACTTATGCCTTTAGCTACCAACATATTAGCTTCCTTTTTGCAGCCACGGGTTTGAGCCAACTCCAGCCCCTCCTCTACGCACACCCCTCCCCCCCCCCCCCCCCCCCCTCCTCCCCAGCAAGTTACAGCCCCGGGGGATTCAATCACCCACAGAATTCTGGGCCCTGAGGCACGGTGTCTCAGAGGCAGGTGTGGGTGTTCCTCCCATGTCTGGCAGGACATCATCCTTCGCGGAATGGGAGACCGTGTCAGCAGCCGTTCCAGGAAGCAGAGTATAGCTCGCAGGGTGTCCGAGCTGCAAGAGACTGGCATAGGATCCCATCTCTGAGACCAGGTGGTCTGTTGGATGTCACTGGCTAATGAGCAATCGCAGAGACTTAGATGTGCCTGAACAGTCACTGGTTATGAACGTCACTCCGGACAGAAACACAAGGCAACAGGCTTTCCCCAGTCTAAGGCATGAGTTTCTCCTCCCCCACCCTTCACCAGGCGCATCTACCAATTCGGGGCAGGAGCAGGCCACTCGGCCCCTCCAGCCTGCTCCGCCATTCAATACGATCGTGGCTGACCTGATTGTGACCTCGCCCCACATTCCTGCCCACCCCCCGATAACCTTTCACTCCCCCCGTCAATCATGAATCCATCTCGCTCGGCCTTAAAAAGATTCAAAGGCTCTGCTTCCACCGCCTGTTGAGGAAGAGAGTTCCAAAGACTCACCACCCTCAGAGAGAAAAAAATCATTCTCCTCCTCTCCCTCTGAATCGGGCGACCCATTATTTTTAAACAGTGACCCCGAATTCTAGATTCAACCCCAAGAGGAAACATCCTCTCCACATCCACCCTCTCAAGACCCCTCAGGATCTTATTTGTGTCAATCAAGTCACCGCTCACCCTTCTAAACTCCAGCAGATACGAGCCTAACCTGTCCAACCTTTCCTCCTAAGACAACCTGCCCAATCCTGGTATTAGCCCAGTAAACATTCTCGGAACTGCTCCCAATGCATTTACATCCACCCTTAAATAAGCAGACCAATACCATACACGGTACTCCAGATGTGGTCTCACCAGTGCCCTGTATAACTGAAGCATAACCTCCCTACTTTTGTATTCAATTCCTCCTCACAATAAACGATAATGTTCTATGAGCTTTCCTAATTACCTGCTGTACTTGCAGACTAACCTTTTGCGATTTTTGGACTAGGACACCCGGATCCCTCTGCATCTCAGAGCTCTTCAATCTCTCACCATTTAGATAATGTGCTTCTCTTTTATTCTTCCTGCCAAAATGGACAATTCCACACTTTCCCACATTATCCGTCATGTGCCGGGTCTTTGTCATGTGACTCTTACTTCATCATGGGGTGGGCTATACTGTCCCTCCCGTCCCACGTGATAATCCTTTCAACCCCGAGCACCCTCACGTGACAAAAACAATGAAGGCTCTGCAAGGGAAGAGTCACCTCAGAGGGAAGACTGAAGAACATCGACCTTCGGAGCGTGTGGGATGAGAAGGTGATGTGATGGCGTAGTGGTATTTTCACCGGATTGGTAATCCAGTGACCCAGGTTGATGCCCTGGGAAACCTGGTTTCGAATCTCAACCCGGCAGAGGGTGGCATTTGAATTCAATAAAAATCTGGAGATTAAGTGATCATGAAACTATTGGCGATTGTCCTAAGAAACCCATCTGGTTCACGAATGCCCTTGAGGGAAGGAAATCTGCCGCCCTTACCTGGTCTGGCCTGCACATGACTCCAGACCCACAGCAATGGGGTTGACCCTTAAATGCCCTCTGAGCAAGTGCGATTAGGGATGGGCAATAAATGCTGGCCAAGCCAGGGGTGTCCACAGCCCATGAACTAATAAATAAAAACTCAGGGACACTGGCAAAGAGCTGTAATGGAAGTACAATAATTCTCATAATATTAGTGTGATTTATTGTAAAAGTAGGTGAATAGTGGGGTTTGGATCGTTTTTCTGTGTTTAATCGGCTTGGAGTCAGCTGGTCTGGAGGATGAGATCCATGAAAAGAAGCTCGGTTCGAAATGCTCGATAGGTAAACATGGCTGAAAAGTTTTAGAATGTGCGGTGAGGAGAATTTGCATTTTTAGATCAATCAGAGTGGTTTGAATTTCAAAGAGACGGTGGGATGTTTACGCCTCGCCAGAGAAGCGAAGCCCAGCAGTGTGTTTATTTTTCCCAATGGTGACTGATAGTATCAGCACCATAAAGAGATTTCTATTATGAGAAAGGTAAAGTTCCAAAACTTATGGGAACAATGGGATTTACATTGAAAGGGAGAAACGTGTATAAAGGAGAAGAAGCTGTGTGTCATAGAGAAAGGCATTGCAAGATCTCCCAGAAGTGTGAAAAGCCTCCAGTATTTGTGCAATAAGCTGTCTACAGAAACTGAAGCTGGGAAAAGCGACTTTGGATTCTACTATCCAGCGTAATGTGATGAATTGCATGGATCTGTTTAAAATCAAATTGCTTTTTCCTGTTGCCTTAAAGAGGGTGTAGCTGGAAGCTCGATTAATTAGGGGCTTTTTGGAGTTATTACAGTAGTAATTTGTCGACCTGTGTATGTGCTTGCAATCTTTTGATTTGTTAATGAATGTTTAATTTAGGTTTGTAAAGAATCTCTAGAGTCTTGGTGGACTTATTATTACTGAATTCAGGGCAGACATCTCGAATTAAAATATAAATTGCAAAACAGTTGTGACCACATGATCAGGATTCCCTCGTGGATTTGATCCGCCTGGCACACATCATCTGCTGCATCATAACAGAGCGTCGGGAGAGGAATGGTTACAGCAAAAGTGCGTATGTTAGTGTATGAAGGAATTGAGACTTTGAGAGCAGTATTACAAAGTTGGAGATCTTGTTCACATGTCTGTGTTGGTAGGTTCCTCAGAACAAACTGTTCCAGACAGGAGAGGGACAGGCACACTGTACTTCTGTCTCTCAACAACTGTCCGTATACAGAAGGTGTATTGAATTCTTTGTGAAGAACGTTGTGGTGTGTTTTCCCAAACCCTCAGTGTGTCTGATCCACTTTACTAATCACTCACAGCAAACTCACATTGTGATCAACTCGGGTTAGTTTATTTACATTTAAAACCCGGGGAAGGAGTGTTCATAATGTCACACTCTGGACCACACACACACTCTAACACACTCTCTCTCACACACACAAACACTCACAAACTCACACGCATACACACACACACACACACATGCATGCCCACACACTCTCACACACAAACACATGCACACACACTTGCACACACACATGCCCACAAGCACAAATGCGCACACACAGAGACAAAGAAACACAGATGTACATGCACAGACATACACACACACACACACTACACACACACACAGAGTAATGGAGGACGGAAAAAGGAAACTTTTACAACTATGGATAGTAACAGTACGAGAACCACGGAGATGAAAATGAGTTCACATGATTTCCAGAGTCTGAGAAGAAAAAGTCCAAAGGTTATTTCCGATGTGAACGAGTTCAATCCTGAGTCCAGTGGGAGCTTACTGCACGCAAATTCAATGCCTTGTTTTGGACATGACAACTATGAAAACACTGTAAGGAGTTGCTTCATTAGCTGCAAAAGAACATAGGGCATCTCCTGAGTTAGTGAAAGGTGCTAGAGAAATGCATGACTTCTGTCCTGTTACATTTCATCGGATTCCAGCCTGGATTGATAATGGGGTTTTCCAATGTCAACTGTCACGCCGTCATTCCCGCCTCCCAACACTGGTGGCACTGCAGGAGGCTCCATCTGAGGGAGAAGGGGAACAGATGAATTTTCACCTTATGGACATGGCCTCGTGCAGTCGGGGATTGTGGGGAAGGGAGGAGGGGCTGGGGATCTTTGGACAATCCTGACACTCTCGTTCTGTGCCCCAGTCTCTCTTCAGGAACAATATTTCTCAATATCAGCTGCCTCGATGCAGGGCAGTGCCCTTTTCGCACAGATGAAAGGGAACTGATCAGCACAACTGTAATCATTCCAGTCGGCTCCTCTGGTAATGGCGCAGTTTTCATTATGATGCATATTATTCGGTTCCCCCTGACCCCACCGAGTAAAACTGGGAAATGGAGAAATAAAAAATACCGATAAAAATCCGACACATTCCTGCACAGAATCAACAAGATTCCTACAGCCCGGAACAAATCCAAAACTAATCCCACTCCCCCACTCTATCCCCATGTCCATCTATCAATCCAAAACCAATGCCACTGCCCGATTCTCTCCCCATCGCCCTGTACAAATCCCCAAACTATTCCCACTGCCCCGCTCTCTCCCCATAGCCCTGAATCAATCCCAAAGTAATCTCACTGCCCCGTTCTCTCCCCATTGCCCTGTATCAATCCCTAACTAATCCCACTGTCCCACTCTCTCCCCATAGCCCTGAATCAATCCCAAACTAATCCCACTGTCCCGCTCTCTCCCCATAACCCTGTACAAATCCCAAACTAATCCCACTGCGCCGCTCTCTCCCCATGTCCCTGTATCAATCCCAAACTAATCCCACTGCCCCACTCTCTCCTCATAGCCCTGAATCAATCCCAAAGTAATCTCACTGCCTCGTTCTCTCCCCATAGACCTGTACAAATCCCAAACTAATCCCACTATCCAGCTCTCTCCCCATAACCCAATATCAATCCCAAACTAATCCCACTGTCCCGCACTCTCCCCATAGCCCTGTATCAATCCCAAAGTAATCTCACTGCCTCGTTCTCTCCCCATAACCCTGTACAAATCCCAAACTAATCCCACTGTCCCGCTCTCTCCCCATAGCCCTGTATCAATCCCGAACTAATCCCACTGTCCCGCACTCTTCCTATAGCCCTGTATCAATCCCAAACTAATCCCAATGCCCCACTCTCTCCCCATAGCCCTGTATCAATCCCAAACTAATCCCATTGCCCCACTCTCTCCCCATAGCCCTGAATCAATCCCAAACTAATCCCACTGCCCCGCTCTCTCCCCATAGCCCTGTATCAATCCCAAACTAAACCCAGTGCCCGATTCTATCCGCATCGCCCTGTACAAATCCGCAAACTAATCCCCCTGTCCTGCTCTCTCTCTCCATGCGACGCTGGGACTCACCTCACTTGGGTCCCATCCACCCATTTCCAGTTTCCTTCACTCTCTTGATCTGTTAATCCGATCCAGTAATCCCCAGGATTGTTCTCGATAGATTTGATTATGAAATTCTGCAGCAGATACAATGATGGAGTGACATCACTTAGAATGACTGCCTTAACTCACACACACACGCACACAACTGATGCACAAAATGCCCCAAACCCTTTCTCAGGAAATTCTCCCTCATTCCCTCTGATTAAATATCGGGAAGACTGAAGCTTTTGTTTTTCGTCTCATTTCCAAACTCCATTCCCGAGTTACCGACTCCATCCTGGGAACTCCCTGAGTCTGAACCAGACTGTTTACAACCCTGGGGTCGTGTTTAATCTGGGGATGGGATTCCCACCTCATATCCACATCGTCACCAAGACGGCCTCTTCCAAACTCCGTAACATCACCCAGAACCACCCCGGGCTCAGCTCATCGATTGCTGGAACCCTCGTTCATGTGGCATAGAGGGAGCTTTACTCTGTATCTAACCCTCTGCTGTACCTGTCCTGGGAGTGTTTGATGGGGACAGTGTAGAGGGAGTTTTACTCTGTATCTAACCCTCTGCTGTACCTGTCCTGGGAGTGTTTGATGGGGACAGTGTAGAGGGAGCTTTACTCTGTATCTCACTCCGTGCTGTATCTGTCCTGGGAGTGTTTGATGGGCACGATGTAGAAGGAGCTTTACTCTGTATCTAAACCCGTGTTGTACCTGTCCTGGGTGTGTTTGATGGGGACAGTGTAGAGGGAGCTTTACTCTGTATCTAACCCTGTGCTGTACCTGTCCTGGGAGTGTTTGATGGGGACGGTGTAGAGGGAACTTTACTCTGTATCTAACCCCGTGCTGTACCTGTCCTGGGATTGTTTGACGGTGACAGTGTAGAGGGAGTTTTACTCTGTATCTAACCCCATGCTGTACCTGTCCTCTGGGTGTTTGATGGGGACAGTGTAGAGGGAGCTCTACTCTGTATCTAACCCCGTGCTGTACCTGTCCTGGGAGTGTTTGATGGGGACAGTGCAGAGCGATATTCTCTCTCTATCTCATTCTGACAGATGCCTGTGCTATTCTCACCTGTTCCTGTTCTGTATTTATGAAAATGAGGTGTGAATTTTGGGATTCACATTGTCGTTTTGCCGAGTCCCAGTTTACTCTCTCCGTTGAGAATCTATAGCAATGATGATTATGAACTTTCCAGCCACTCAGACAGAGAGACTCTGCAAAATTATGAAGACTTAATTCAAAGAAATACATCGGGACATTAGGAATAGGAGGAGGCCATTCAGTCCCTCTCGATCCTATTACACAGGAACTGGAGGAGGCCATTCAGTCCCTCTCGATCCTATTACACAGGAACTGGAGGAGGCCATTCAGTCCCTCTCGATCCTGTTGCACAAGAATAGGAGGAGGCCATTCAGCCCCTCTCGATCCTGTTACACAGGAACAGGAGGAGGCCATTCAGCCCCTCTCGAGCCTGTTACACAGGAACAGGAGGAGGCCATTCAGCCCCTGTCGAGCATTTTACACCATTCTATTGGATCTGCTCTGTATCTTAACTCCTTCGGTTCCGTGACCCTCCATCCCCAACAACAATCTCTCAATCTCAGTTTTGATGTTTCCCTTTGACCTCCGGCCCCCACAGTTTATTTCAGGGGTTGTGGGGGAGAGTTCCTGATTTCCGCTCCCCTTTGTGTGAAGTGGTGTTCCCTGATGTCCCCCCTGAACGTCCTGGCCCAAATTTTAACCTTCTTCCCCCTTGTTCTTGACTCCCCCTCCCCGGCTCCCTCACAACCCACCGGATCAGAGGAAATAGTTCCTCTCCATCGATCCAATCGAATCTATTTATTGCTTTCAACGCCTCGGGTGCGGTCGCCGTGGTTTCGCCTGTAGGCCTCAGGCTTCAAGTTTGGATCGACCACCTGCACCTTATCCAATCCCCTCAATCTGTCGGACAGATCCCCCCCCCAGATCGATTCATCCCCTCGCCTGTCCCAAACTCCAGGAGGCAGAGGCCAGGATAGTGCGGCCTTCCTCCGCTTGGAGATTGAGGCCTTGACTGAAGGATGGGGAGGATGGGGGTGGGGAGACAGGGGGTGGAGTTGGGGGTGGGGAGACGGGGGGTGGGGGTGGGGAGACAGGGGGTGGGGGTGGGGAGACAGGGGGTGGGGGTAGGGAGACAGGGGGTGGGGTTGGGGAGACTGGGGGTGGGGGTGGGGAGACAGGGGGTGGGGGTGGGCAGACAGGAGGTGGCAGTGACCCCAAAGGGGCAGAGCATGGGATGTTGCGGGTAGGGGCAGGAGTACGGCCGGCAGCTCCCACTCACCTGAACACCTTCGGAGCATTGGGCAGAGCGATCGTGCTGTCTCGAACAATTTCTGGAACGTTCCATCCAGCTCTGTCAAGTTCCGATGGGCAATGGCCAAGGTCCGATTAAGGGGGTCAGCACCACCGCACTCCTTGTTCATCTTTAGAACTGAGAGACAGAGTCAGAGTGAGTGATAGTGTGGGTTATATCAGAGTGCTACAACGAGGGGTGTGGGATACATCAGAGTGTTACAGCGAGGGGTGCGGGATATATCAGTGTGTTACAGTGAGGGGTGCAGGATATATCAGAGTGTTACAGTGAGGGGTGTGGGATATATCAGAGTGTTACTGTGAGGGGTGCAGGATATATCAGAGTGTTACAGCGAGGGATGCAGGATATATCAGAGTGTTACAGCGAGGAGTGCGGGATATATTCGAGTGTTACAGCGAGGAGTGCGGGATATATTCGAGTGTTACAGCGAGGGATGCGGGATATATCAGAGTGTTACAGCGAGGGGTGCGGGATATATCAGAGCGTTACAGCGAGGGGTGCGGGATATATCAGAACGTTACAGCGAGGGGTGCAGGATATATCAGAGCGTTACAGCGAGTGGTGCGGGTTATATCAGAGCGTTACAGCAATGGGTGCGGGATATATCAGAGCGTTACAGCGAGGGGTGCGGGATATATCAGAGCGTTACAGCGAGGGGTGCGGGATATATCAGAGCGTTACAGCGAGGGGTGCGGGATATATCAGAGCGTTACACGAGAGGTACGGGATATATAAAAGCGTTACAGCGAGGGGTGCGGGATATATCAGAGCGTTACAGCGAGGCGTGCGGGATATATCAGAGCGTTACAGCGAGGGGTGCGGGATATATCAGAGCGTTACAGCTAGGGCTGTAGGATATATCAGAGTGTTACAGCGAGGGGTGCGGGATATATCAGAGCGTTACAGCGATGGATGCAGGATATATCAGAGTGTTACAGCGAGGGGTGCGGGATATATTCGAGTGTTACAGTGAGGGGTGCGGGATATATCAGAGCGTTACAGCGAGGGATGCAGGATATATCAGAGTGTTACAGCGAGGGGTGCGGGATATATTCGAGTGTTACAGCTCGGGCTGTAGGATATATCAGAGTGTTACAGTGAGGGGTGCAGGATATATCAGAGTGTTACAGCGAGGGGTGCGGGATATATTCGAGTGTTACAGCGAGGGATGCGGGATATATCAGAGCATTACAGCGAGGGGTGCGGGATATATCAGAGTGTTACAGTGAGGGGTGTGGGATATATCAGAGTGTTACAGCGAGGGGTGCGGGTTATATCAGAGTGTTACAGCGAGGGGTGTGGGATATATCAGGGTGTTACAGCGAGGGGTGCGGGATATATCAGAGCATTACAGCGAGGGCTGTGGGACATATCAGAGTGTTACAGTGAGGGGTGTGGTATATATCAGAGCGTTACAGCGAGGGCTGTGGGACATAACAGAGTGTTACAGTGAGCCAATTTCCAACAGCATTCACGGCACAAAGGTCCCCCCTCATCCTTGTGGAACCTCACACCTTGTACTGTGAGGAAACCTTATGATTAACAACACCAGGGACCAGTGGACAACCTTTCTCCGCAGCCTCGCCTTATAATAACGGGAAAGACTTGGACACTCATTATACCTGCAGATGTGCTAAACACAATCCTCTATCTCCAATGTTGGACAATGGATTTTGACCAGAGGCATAGAAACTTATTGTTAGGCTCCTTAATGGGCAACATCACATGACCTAAGCTTCTGGCCTTTGGAAGGATTTGATATTACATTATTACATTCACAACTCAGTGTTCTGTTGAAACTCCTGCTAGCAATCATCAAAGCAAGACTCCAGGCTGATCGACAGCCTGTGTCATTTCTAAGCCTGCTCGGAGCATGTTTCTCTGGAAAATTCCTTCAGCCACCTCATGGGCAGTCCAACTCTTTGTGGCCCAACCTCATCTCACTGCATCCCGATCAACTTGAAAGAGATTCTGTAAATCCTGCTTCAGTGAGCCAGACCCGCCTGAACTGTATCTCCTCTGTGAAGGAACGCTCGACGGACTCGGACTTTCTGAACTCTGGCCATCCCACCTTTTTCCTATGTTCCTGTTGTGTGCATATGTGTGTGTGAAGTTGTGATGATCTCCCGGGTTTGAATGTATGAATAAACTACACTGCTGATTTACATCTAGAGAGTTGTTGGTGCTTCTCCCTTTAAAGTCTGACCTCACAAACTGAGGGTTTGGGTAAACGCACCACAGCCTATTTCCAACATGAAAACACCCCTGCTTACGGACAGAGGGTGAGAAAATAAAGGAGCTCAGATTTGCCTCCGTTCACTCTCTGTAACAGTTTGAGTGTGAGGTTCAACTTCCTACCTTGGACTCTTAGCCCTATCGCAATAGCCAAACTGATGATTAAGACAATGAGGCAGGCGATGCCGAGATGTGTTGAAGTTATTGATCTTCTTCCTCCAGCTGTTTCCTGTCCAGTTTTATCTGGAATAGAGAAGTGAAGATTGGCCCATGTTGAGCAGCCCATGTAACTGCACGGAACAGACAATGGTGACGTATCTACCTCCCTTATCGAGAGGAACAACAACCACGTTACTCATTTATATCCCTCATTTCACATCCCAGTGCACGGTACAGGAGGGTTATCAAAGAGAATCAAACACCGAGTCACACAGGGAGATATTAGGGACAGGAAACCAAAAGCTCAGACACAGAGATTGGTACAAGGAGCGTCTTAAAGGAGGAGATATAGAGAGAGAGACAGAGAGAGAGAGGGAGAGAAACTAAGAGAGAGGCAAATAGAGACAGGGAGAGCGCATGAGAGGTGAGTGAGAGACAGAGAGTGAGAGAGAGAGTGAGAGTGATGAGGGGGAAGGCTGAATGAAGTCAGCATGTGCATGATACAGAGTAAAGCTCCCTCTCCACCATCCCCATCAAACACTCCCAGGACAGGTACAGCACGGGGTTAGATACAGAATAAAGCTCCCTCTACACCGTCCCCATCAAACACTCCCAGGACAGGTACAGCATGGGGTTAGATACAGAGTAAAGCTCCCTCTACACCATCCCCATCAAACACTCCCAGGACAGGTACAGCATGGGGTTAGATACAGAATAATCTACCTCTACACCGCCCCCATCAAACACTCTCAGGGCAGGTACAGCACGGGGTTAGATACAGAGTAAAGCTCACCCTGTCCTGGTATTTCTCTCTGTTTCTCCCGCTCTCTCTTTCCCTATCACTCTCTCTCTGTTCTCTTTCCCTCTCTCTAAATCTCTCCCAATGCTTCTCTCTTTCAATTTCCCTCACTATTTCTCTCTCGCTCTCTCACTCTCAATCTTTCTCTCTCACTATCAATCTCTCTTAATCTCTATCACCACCTGTCTCTCTCACCATCTCTCTCTGCCCCAGCCTCTCTCTCTCTGCCTCAGCCTCTCTCTCCATCTCTCTCTTTCTTAATCTCTCTCACCATCTCTCTGTCTTTCTCAGCCTCAATCTCTCTCACCACCTCTCTCAGTCTCTCGCATTCGCAATATCACTCTCCATTTCTCTGCCTCTCTCTCAATCTCTCACTCTCTCTGTCTCTCTCCCTCTGTTGAACAGTTTAACTTACGTTCACTGGGCGCTGTCGTGTTGTTTTTGATGTGTCCCATATTCATGTAGTCGGTGCCATGCTCCATGGTTTGTGTCTGAGGGGGTCTCTCTCCTCCGTTCCTGTCCTGTCTGCTTCTCTCTCCCACTCTCTCAGATGTGTCTCAGTCTTTCCTCAAACTCGATGTCAGGGCGAAAACTTCCTCAAAACTGTTTCTATTTTCTTCCAATTTTGTAATCCCACTTCCTCTGAGATCTGTGTGACAAAGTGGTTCAATTAACCATGTACAGCAGCTGCCGAAGGCTTTACAATTTTGCCAAGCAATGGGAGAGCCAACATGGCTTCAGGGAACATCGGCAGAATTCAAAATCATTTCACAAGCCTCTCGACTGCTTGTTATAACTGGAAAAGGTCTATACGCACACACACACACACTCACACACTCACAAGCACACTCAACCACACACTCTCACACTCACCCACTCACACACACGTACAAGCACACACATACACACAGATACACATACACACACTCACACGCACAAAATCAAACACCACACACTCACACATACACACACTCACACGCACAAAATCAAACACCACACACTCACACATACACACACTCACACGCACAAAATCAAACACCACACACTCACACATACATACACACACACGCACACATACATGCAGACCCACACACATACACAAACACAGGCATGCACACACAGACACACACACTGATATACACACACACACACGCAGAGAAACAAAGACAGGCACATACAGACACACACACACACGCAGACATGTACACGCAGACATGCACACACAGACACACTCAAAAACAAACACACACACAAACACACTAATGGTGGACAGAAAAATAAGCTTTAACAAATATGGATAGTAACAGTACCAGAACCAAGGAGATGAAAATGAGTTGACATGATTTCCAGAGTCCGAGAAGAAAAAGTCCAAAAGATATTTCCGATGTGACCGAGTTCAATCCCGAGTCCAGCAGGAACTTATTGCATGCAACTTGAAAGCCTCGTTTCTGAGATGACAACTATGAAAACACTGTAAGGAGTTGCTTCATTGGCTGCAAAAACAGGTTGGGGGATCTCCTGAGTTAGTGAAAGGTGCTAGAGAAATGCAGGACTTCTGTCCTGTTACATTTTGCCGGATTCCTGCCTGGATTTATAATGGGGTTTTCCAATGTCAACCGTCATACTGTCATTCCCACCGCCCACCACTGGTGGTGCTGCGGGAGGCTCCTCCTGGGGGAGAAGGGGAACTTTCACCTTACGGACATGGCCTCGGGCAGTCGGGCATTGAGGGGAAGGGAGGAGGGGCTGGGATCTTTGGACAATCCTGACACTCGTTCTGTGTTCCAGTCTCTCTTCAGGAACAATATTTCTCAATATCAGCTGCCTCGATGCAGGGCAGTGCCTTTTTCTCACAGATGAAAGGGAAGCGATCAGAACAACAGTAAGCATACCAGCCACTTGTTCTGATAAGGGCATAGTTTTCATTACTTTTTCCCATTATTCGATTCACCCTGATACCATCGAGTAAAACTGTGAATTGGAGAAATAAAAAATACTAATAAAAACCTGACACATTCCTGCACAGAATCAACAAGATTCCTACAGCCCTGTACATATCCCAAACTAATCCCACTGCCACGCTGTCTCCCCATAGCCCTGTATCAATCCCAAACTAATCCCACTGCCCCACTCTCTCCCCATAGCCCTGTATCAATCCCCAAACTAATCCCAATGCCCCACTCTCTCCCCATAGCCCTATATCAATCCCCAAACTAATCCCACTGCCCCGTTCTCTCCCCATAGCCCTGTATCAATCCCAAACTAATCCCCCTGCCCCGTTCTCTCCCCATAGCCCAGTATCAATCCCCAAACTAATCCCACTGCCCCACTCTCTCCCCATAGCCCAGTATCAATCCCAAACTAATCCCCCTGCCCCGTTCTCTCCCCATAGCCCAGTATCAATCCCAAACTAATCCCACTTTCCCAATCTCTCCCCATAGCCCTGTACAAATAGCCAAACTAATCCCACTGTCCCGCTCCCTCTCCATGCGACTCTGGGACTCACCTCACTGGGGTCGCATCCACCCATTTCCAGTTTCCTTCAGTCTCTCGATGTGTTAGTCCAATCCAGTAAGTCAAAAGATTGGTCTCGATAGATTTCTTAATGAAATTCTGCAGCAGATATAATGTTCCAGTCCTACTCCGGCCCCCTCCCACAACTCTTTCTCTGGTACATCGATGATTACTTCAGTGCTGCTTCATGCTCTCATCGGGACCTGGTAAAATTTATTAATTTTGCTTCCAATCTCCACCCCTCCATCATTTTCACATGGTCCATCTCTGACACTTCCCTTCCCTTCCTTGACCTCTCTGTCTCAATTTCTGGTGATAGAATGTCCACCAATATCCATTACAAGCCTACCGACTCCCACAGCTACCTCGACTACAGCTCCTCACATCCCGCTTCCTGTAAGGACTCCATCCCATTCTCTCAGTTCCTTCGCCTCCGTTGCATCTGCTCTGATGATGCTACGTTCATAAACAGTTCCTCTGACATGTCCTCCTTCTTCCTTAACCGAGGTTTTCCACCCACGGTAGTTGACAGGGCCCTCAACCGTGTCCGGCCCATCTCCTGCGCATCCGACCTCATGCCTTCTCCTCCCTCCTAGAAACATGATAGGGTCCCCCTTGTCCTCACTTATCACCCCACCAGCCTCCACATTCAAAGGATCATCCTCCGCCATTTCCACCAACTCCAGCATGATGCCACCACCAAACACATCTTCCCTTCACCACCCCCCCCCCCCCCCGGCGGCATTCCGTAGGGATCTTTCCCTCCGTGACACCCTGGCCCACTCCTCCATCACCCCCTACCTTCAACCCCCTCCTATGGCACCACCCCATGCGAACGCAGAATATGCAACACCTGCCCCTTTACTTCCCCTCTCCTCACCGTCCAAGGGCCCAAACACTCCTTCCAAGTGAAGCAGCATTTCACTTGCACTTCCCTCAACTTAGTCTACTGAATTCGTTGCTCCCAATGCGGTTTCCTCTACATTGGAGAGACCAAACGCAGACTGGGTGACCGCTTTGCATAACACCTTCGGTCTGTCTGCAAGCATTACCCAGACCTCCCTGTCGCTTGCCATTTTAACACTCCACCCTGCTCTCTTGCCCACATGTCTGTCCTTGGCTTGCTGCATTGTTCCAGTGAAGCTCAACGCAAACTGCAGGAACAGCACCTCATCCTCCGACTAGGCACTTTACAACCTTCTGGACTGAATATTGAGTTCAACAATTTTAGATCTTGAACTCCCTCCTCCATCCCCACCCCCTTTCAGTTTCTTCCCCCTCCTTTTTGTTTTTTCCAATAATTTATATAGATTTTTCTTTTCCCACCTATTTCCATTATTTTTAAATGTATTCCACCCATTGTTTATTTCACCCCACCCTCACTAGAGCTACCTTGCTTGTCCTGTTCGCCACTCTTAATTAGCACATTCTTTTAGATAATATCACCACCTTCAACACCTCTTTGTTCTTTTTTCCGTGACATCTTTTGGTTATCTCCTCCTATCACTGCTTGCTTGTCCCAACAACCCCCCACCCCCCACTTCTCCCCACCCCCCTTAAACCAGCTTATATTTCACCCCTTTCCTATATTTACTTAGTTCTCTTGAAGGGTCATGTGGACTCGAAATGTCAACTTTGCTTTTCTCTGCCGACGCTGCCGGACATGCTGAGTTTTTCCAGGTATTTCTGTTTTTGTTTTGGATTTCCAGTATCCGCAGTTTTTTGTTTTTATCCCTGCAGTTCCAATCCTCGCCGCTAGGAGGAGGAACCACTGAGTCAACACTGCCCACAACCCACACCTGCAGTTCCAATCCTCGCCGCTAGGAGGATTAACCACTGAACAACACCATCCACAATCCACACCTGCAGTTCCAATTATCGCCGCCAGGAGGATTAACCACTGAGTCAACACTGCCCACAACCCACACCTGCAGTTCCAATCCTCGCCGCTAGGAGGATTAACCACTGAGTCAACACTGCCCACAACCCACACCTGCAGCTCCAATTATCGCCGCCAGGAGGATCAACCACTGAGTCAACGCTGTCCACAACCCTCACCTGAAGTTCCAATCATCGCCGCTAGGAGGGTTAACCACTGATCAACACCATCCACAACCCACACCTGCAGTTCCAATCCTCGCCGCTAGGAGGAGGAACTACTGAGTCAATACTGTCCGCAACCCAGAGATAAAAGCAAAGAACTACGGATGCTGGAAATCCAAAACAAAAATAAAAATACCTGGAAAAATTCAGCAGGTCTGGCAGCATCGGTGGAGAGACTCGAAAAGTCAACTGTGCTCCTCTCCACCGATGCTGCCAGAACTGCTGAGATTTTCCAGGTATTTTTGTTTTTGTTTCTGTGCACAACCCACACATGCAGTTCCAATCATCGCCGCTAGGAGGAGGAACCACGCTCGGTATCACCTCGCACCCTGTCCGCACTGTGTGACCCCGCCCCGTCCCCGCTCTGTATCACCCCGCCCCCTGCGCGCTCTGTATCACCCCGCCCCCTGCGCGCTCTGTATAACCCCGCCCCCTGCTCTGTATCTCTCGGCCCCTGCGCGCTCTGTGTGACCCCGCCCCTGCCCGCTCAGTGTAACCCCGCCCCTGCCCGCTCTGTGTCACCCCGCCCCCAGCCCGCTGTGTGACCCCGCCCCCTGCGCGCTCTGTGTCAGTTGAAGTGAAGCGCGAGAGGAGCCGGGAGTTGAGAGGGAGCAAAGGTCACTAAGGGAGTTCAGTGAGGCGGGAACGAGGTGATCCTTCGAGGACAATGAGTGCGGCCGGGGCAGCGTTTACTGCTTTTATTGCTGAGAGTGTTTAAGATCTTATTTTGTGGTTCATCGTTTGTAAGAAACTATATTCTGTAACAGCGAGGAGTAGGGATGAAGGGCCCGAGAGTAATTGATATTATTTGATATTAAGTATCTTCCAAAAGGTTTAATTTAATTTAAAGGGGTCAGTCATGGCAGGAGAGCTCAAAGCCGTGGTGTGCTCATCCTGCTCTATGTGGGAAGCCGGGCACGTTTCCAGTGCCCAAGGCCAGACTGTGTGCGGGAAGTGTCTCCAGTTGCAGCTCCTGGAAGCCGGGGTTTTGGAGCTGGAGCGGCGGCTGGGGACACGGTGGAGCATCCGCGAGGTGGAGAGTATTGTGGATAGGGACGTATAGAGAGGTGGTCACACCGTAGGGTAAGAGTCCACAGGCAGGAAGGGAATGGGTGATCACCAGGCAAAGCAAGGGGCTAGGTAGGTAGTGCAGGAATCTCCTGTGGCTATTCCTCTGCAAAACAGGTATACCGCTTTGGATACTGTTGGGGGGGAATGGCCTCTCAGGAGAAAGCAGCAACAGCCAAATTTGTTGCACCATGGTTGTCTGGGCTGCACAGGGGAGGAGTAAAATGTGTGGGAATGCAACAGCTACAGGGGATTCAATTGTAAGGGGAATAGAGAGGCATTTCTGTGGCTGCAAACGAGACTCCAAGATGGTACGTTGCCTCCCTGGTGCTCGGGTCATGGATTGTCTCAGAGCGGCTAGAGGACATTCTGAAGCTGGAGGGTGAACACCCAGTGGTCGTGGTGCACATTGTTACAAACGACACAGGTGAGAAAAGGGATGAGATCCTAAAAGCAGAATATATGGAGTTAGGAAGTAAGTTGAAAAGTAGGACCTCAAAGGTAGTGATCTCAGGATTACCACCAGTGCTACGTGCTAGTCAGTGAAGAGATAGCAGGATATATCAGATAAATACGTGGCTGAAGAGATGGTGTGAAAGGGATGGTTTCAGGTTCCTGGGGCATTGGGACTGGTTTTGGGGGAGGTGGGACCAGTACAAACCGGATGGGTTACACCTGGACAGGGCCGGGACTGATGTCCTGGGGGAACATTTGCTAGAGTGGTTGGGGAGGATTTAAACTAAAATGGCAGGGGAATGGGAACCAATGCAAGGAGTCAGAGAAAGGGGAATCAAAGACAAGAACAAAAGACAGAAAGCGGAATAAGAAAAGTGATAGTCAAAGAAATCAAGGGCCAGAATCAAACAGGGCCTCAGTGAAAAATAGTGGGAACGGGACAAGTAATGTTAAAAAGGCAAGCCTTAAGGCTTTGTGCATTAATGCGAGGAGCATTCGCATAAAGTGGATGAATTAACTGCGCAAATAGATGTAAACAGGTATGATATAGTCGGAATTACGGAAACATGGCTGCAGGGTGACCAGGGAAGGGAACTGAACATCCAGGGGTATTCAGTATTTAGGAAGGACAGACAAAGAGAAAAAGGTGGTGGAGTTTCATCGCTGGTTAAAGAGGAAATTAACGCAATAGTGAGGAAAGACATTAGCCCCGACGATGTTGAATCTGTATGGGTAGGGCTGAGAAACACTAAGGGGCAAAAAACGTTAGTGGGGGTTGTATATAGACCCCCAAACTGTAGTGGTGATGTTGGGAATGGCATTAAACAGGAAATTAGAGAAGCATGTAATAAAGGAACATGTGTAATTATGGGTCACCTTAATCTGCATATAGATTGGGCAAATCAAATTAGTAACAATACCGTAGAAGAGGAATTCCTGGAGTGTATATGGGATGTTTTTCTGGACCAATGCTTTGAGGAACCAACGAGAAAACAGCCCATCCTCGACTGGGTATTGTGTAATGAGAAAGGAATAATTGGCAATCTAGTTGTGCGAGGCCCCTTGGGGATGAGCGACCATAATATGATAGAATTCTTCATCAAGATGGAGAGCGATGTAATTGATTCTGAGACTTGGGTCCTGAAACTTAATAAAGGAAACTACGATGGTGTGAGGTGCAAGTTGGCTATGATGGATTGGGAAACGTTGCTTAAAGGGATGACGTTGGATAGGCATTGGCAAACATTCAAAGAGTGCATGGGTGAACTGCAACAATTATTTATTCCTGTCTGGCGCAAAAGTAAAACAGGAAAGATGGCCAAACCATGGCTTACGAGGGAAATTAGAGAGAGTATTAGATGCAAGGAAGAGGCATACAAGTTGGCCAGAAAATACAACAGACCTGAGGATTGGGAGCTGTTTAGAATTCAGCAAAGGAGGACCACGGGATTGATTAAGAAGGGGAAAATAGAGCCCGAGGGTAAGCTTGCAGGGAACATAAAAATTGACTGTAAAGGGTTGTATAGGTATGTGAAGAGAAAAAGATTAGTGAAGACAAATGTAGGTCCCTTACAGTCAGAAACAGGGGAATTTATAATGGGGAACAAAGAAATGGCTGTCCAACTAAATACATACTTTGGTTCTGTCTACACAAAGGAGGACACAAATAACATACCAAAAATATTGGGGAACAAAGGGTTTAATGAGAAGGAGGAACTGAAAGAAATCAGTATTAGTAGGGAAATGGTGTTGGGGAAATTGATGGGATTGAAAGCTGTTAAATCTCCGGGGCCTGACAATCTACATCCCAGAGTACTTCAGGAAGTGGCCCTAGAAATAGTGGCTGCATTGGTGGTCATCTTCCAAGATTCTATAGACTCTGGAACAGTTCCTACAGATTGGAGGGTAGCTAATGTAACCCCACTATTTAAAAAGGGAGTCAGAGAGAAAACAGGGAATTATAGACCAGTCAGCCAGACATCGGTAGTGGGGAAAATCCGAGAGTCCATTATAAAAGACTTAATAGCTGAGCACGTGGAAAACAGTGGCAGAATCGGACAGAGTCAGCATGGATTTACGAAAGGGAAATCATGCTTGACAAATCTACTGGAATTTTTCGAGGATGTCACGAGTAGAGTTGATGAGGGGGAGCCAGTGGATGTGGTTCATTTGGACTTTCAGAAGGCTTTCGACATTTCCCACATAAGAGATTGGCGTGTAAAATTAAAGCGCGCAGGATTAGGGGTAGTATTGAGATGGATAGAAAACTGGTTGGCAGACAGGAAACAAAGAGAAGGAAGAAACGGGTCTTTTTCCGAATGGCAGGCAGTGACTAGTGGGGTACCGCAGGGATCGGTGCTGGGACCCCAGTTATTCACAATATATATTAATGATTTAGATGTGGGAATTAAATGTCATATCTCCAAATTTGCAGATGACACAAAGCTGGGCGGGAGGGTGAGCTGTGAGGAGGATGCAGAGATGCTTCAGTATGATTTGGACAAGCTAAGTGGGCAAATGCATGACAGATGCAGTATAATGTGGATGAATGTGAGGTTATCCATTTTGGTAGCAAAAACAGGAAGACAGACTATTATCTGAATGGCTATAAATTGAGAGAGGGGAATGTGCAACGAGACCTGGGTGTCCATTGTACACCAGTCGCTGAAGGTAAGCATGCAGGTGCAGCAGGCGGTAAAGAAGGCAAATGGTACGTTGGCCTTCATAGCCAGAGGATTCGAGTACAGGAACAGGGATGTCTTGCTGCAATTGTTCAGGGCTTTGGTGAGACCACACCTGTAATATTGTGTGCAGTTTTGGTTTCCTTATCTGAGGAAGGATGTACTTGCTATTGAGGGAGTGCAGTGAAGGTTTACCCGACTGATTCCTGGGATGGCGGGACTGACATATGTCGATAGATTGAGTCGATTAGGATTATATTCGCTGGAGTTCAGAAGAATGAGGGGGGGATCTCATAGAAACCTCTAAAATTCTAACAGGACTAGACAGGGTAGATGCAGGAAGGATGTTCCCAATGGTGGGGGAGTCCAGAACCAGGGCTCACAGTCTGGTGCTATGGGGTAGACCATTTAGGACTGAGATGAGGAGAAATTTCTTCATCCAGAGAGTGGTGAGCCTGTGGAATTCGTTACCACAGAAAGCAGTTGAGACCAAAACATTGTATGTTTTCAAGAAGGAGTTAGATATAGCTCTTGGGGCGAAAGGGATCAAAGGGTATGGGGAGAAAGCGGGAGCAGGCTATTGAGTTGGATGATCAGCCATGATCATAATGAATGGCGGAGCAGGCTCGAAGGGACGAATGGCCTGCTCCTGCTCCTCATTTCTATGTTTCTCTGAAAGGGATAGCAGCATCGTGGATAGATCAGGAGAAACTGTCTCGTTGGCTTAAGGAACGAGGACGAGAACGACACAGATTTCAGTTAATCGGTAAAAGAAGCAATTGACCAAGAAGAGGCGCGAAAGATGTGGCTCGTGCAAGAGAGAAAAACGGAGAAAGAGAAATACTGGGATAGGGAGAGAGAGAAAAATATACCGGGATAGGGAGAGAGAGAAAAATATACCGGGATAGGGAGAGAGAGAAAAATATACCGGGACAGAGAGAGAGAGAGATACTGAGATTTTCCTGCTCATTGTGGTCAGTTTCTGGGTAAATGTCAGGACACCGAACATGTTTAAGGGATTGGTTAAAGCAAAAGTACATAGGCTGGTGTATGAAGGAATTGAGAATTTGGGAGCAGTATTACAAAGTTGGAGATCTTGTACACATGTCTGAGTTGGTAGGTTCCTCAGGAACAAACTGTTCCAGACAGGAGAGAGATAGGAAAACTGTACTTCTGTCTCTCACCAACTGTCCGTACGCAGAAGGTGTTTTGAATTCTTTGTGAAGTGTGTTGTGGTGTGTTTTCCCAAACCATCAGTGTGTCTGATCCACTATACTAATCACTCACAGCAAACTCACATTATGATCAACTCGGGTTAGTTTATTTACATTTAAAACCCGGGGCAGGAATGTTCACAATGTCAACCTCCACATTCACACCCACACACACTCGCACACACCCATCCACACTCTCACGCACACTCGCACAAACATATTCTCACAAACACACATACACGCCTACTCACACACGCTCACACACACGCTCACACACACGCTCACACTCACGCTCACACACTCACACTCACACACTCACGCTCACACACTCACACACTCACATTAAAACACCTCACACTCTCACATTCAAACACACACACGCACACACACATACACAAATGCACAGACACAGTAATGGAGGATAGAAAAAGGAAACTTTTACAACTATGGATAGTAACAGTACAAGAACCATGGAGATTGAAATGAGTTCACACAATTTACAGAGTCCGAGAAGAATAAGTCCAAAGAATATTTCTGATGTGACCGAGTTTAATTCTTAGTCCAGTGAGAGCTTACTGCACGCAAATTGAATGCCTTGTTTCTGACATGACAACTATGGAAACACTGTAAGGAGTTGCTTCATTGGCTGCAAAAGCAGGTTGGGGATCATCTGAATTCGTGAAAGCTGCTAGAGAAATGCAGGACTTCTATCCTGTTACATGTCGCCGGATTCCTGCCTGGATTTATAATGGGGTTTTCCAATGTCAACCGTCATGCTGTCATTCCCGCCTCCCACAACTGGTGGCACTGCAGGAGGCTCCACCTGGGAGAAAAGGGGAACAGATGAACTTTACCCTTACGGACGTGGCCTCGGGCAGTTGGGGATTGTGGGGAAGGGAGGAGGGGCTTGGGATCTTTGGACAATCCTGACAATATTGTTCTGTACCCCAGTCTCTCTTCAGGAACAATATTTCTCAATATCAGCTGCCTTGACGCAGGGCAGTGCCCTTTTCTCACAGATGAAACGGAACTGATCGGTACATCTGACATCATTCCAGTTGGCTCTTCTGATAATGGCGCAGTTTTCATTTTCTTTTGCATTATTCGGTTCACCCTGACCCCATCGAGTAAAACTGGGAAATGGGGAAATAAAAAATACCGATAAAAATCCGACACATTCCTGCACAGAATCAGCAAGATTCCTACAGCCTGGTACAATCCCAAACTAATCCCACTGCCCCGGTCTCCCTCCATAGCACTGTACAAATCGCCAACTAATCCCACTGTCCCGGCTCACTCCCTATAGCCCTGTACAAAACCCAAACTAATCCCACTGTCCCACTCCCTCCCCATAGCCCTGTACAAATCCCAAACCAATCCCACTGCCCCACACACTCCCCATTGCCCTATATCAATCCCAAACCAATCCCACTGTCCCGCTCTCTCCCCATATCCCTGTATCAATCCCAAACTAATCCCACTGTCCTACTCCCTCCCCATAGCCCTGTACAAATCCCAAACCAATCCCACTGCCCCACACTCTCCCCATTGCCCTATATCAATCCCAAACCAATCCCACTGTCCCGCTCTCTCCCCATATCCCTGTATCAATCCCAAACTAATCCCCCTGTCCTGCTCTCTCTCTCCATGCAAAGCCTGGACCCACCTCACTTGGGTCCCATCCACCCATGTCCAATTTCCTTCACTCTCTCGATCTGTTAGTCCGATCCAGGAAACCCCAGGATTGTTCTCGATAGATTTCTTTATGAAATCCTGCAGCAGATACAATGATGGAATGTGATCAGTTAGTATGACTGCCTTAACTCACACAAACACGCACACACAACTGATACCCAAAATGCCCCAAAACCTTCCTCAGGAAATTCTCCCTCATTCCCTCTGATTAAATATCGGGAAGACTGAAGCTGTTGTTTTCCGTCTCTGTTCCAAACTCCATTCCCGAGTTACCGACTCCATCCTGGGAACTCTCTGAGTCTGAACCAGACTGTTCACAACCCTGGGGTTGTGTTTAACCTGGAGACGGGATTCCCACCTCATATCCACATCGTCACCAAGACGGCCTCTTTCCAACTCCGTAACATCGACCAAAACCACCCCGGTCTCAGCTCATCGACTGCTGAAACCCTCGTCCATGTAGTGTAGAGAGAGCTTTACTCTGTACCTAACCCTGTGCTGTACCTGTCCTGGGAGTGTTTGATGGGGACAGTGTAGAGGGAGCTTTACTCAGTATCTAACCCCATGCTGTACCTGTCCTGGGAGTGTTTGATGGGGACGGTGTAGAGGGAGCTTTACTCTGTATCTAACCCCGTGCTGTACCTGTCCTGGGAGTGTTTGATGTGGACAGTGTAGAGGGAGCTTTACTCTGTATCTAACCCCGTGCTATACCTGTCCCCTGAGTGTTTGATGGGGACAGTGTAGAGGGAGCTTTACTCTGTATCTAACCCCGTGCTGTACCTGTCCTGGGAGTGTTTGATGTGGACGGTGTAGAGGGAGCTTTACTCTGTATCTAACCCCGTGCTGTACCTGTCCTGGGAGTGTTTGATGGGGACGGTGTAGAGGGAGCTTTACTCTGTATCTAACCCAGTGCTATACCTGTCCTGTGAGTGTTTGATGGGGACGGTGTAGAGGTAGCTTTACTCTGTATCTAACCCCGTGCTATACCTGTCCTGTGAGTGTTTGATGGGGACGGTGTAGAGGTAGCTTTACTCTGTATCTAACCCCGTGCTGTACCTGCCCTGAGAGTGTTTTATGTGGACAGTTTAGAGGGAGCTTTACTCTGCATCTAACCCCTTGCTGTACCTGTCCTGGGAGTGTTTGATGGGGACAGTGTAGAGGGAGCTTTACTCTGTATCTAACCCCGTGCTGTACCTGTCCTGGGAGTGTTTACTGGGGACGGTGTAGAGGGAGCTTTACTCTGTATCTAACCCCGTGCTGTACCTGTCCTGGGAGTGTTTATTGGGGACGGTGTAGAGGGAGCTTTACTCTGTATCTATCCCCGTGCTGTCCCTATCCTGGGTGTGTTTGATGGGGACAGTGTTGAGGGAGCTTTTCTCTGCATCTAACCCCGTGCTGTACCTGTCCTGCGAGTGTTTGATGGGGACAGTATAGAGGGAGCTTTACTCTGTATCTAACCCCGTGCCGTATGTTTGATGGGGACGGTGCAGAGGGATATTCTCTCTCTATCTCATTCTGACCGATGCATCTGTCATTCTCACCTGTTCCTGTTTTGTATTTATGATGATGAGGTGTGAATTTAGGGATTCACAATGTCGTTTTGCCGAGTCCCAGTTTACTTTATGCGTTGAGAATTTATAGCAATGATGATTATGAACTTTCCAACCGCTCGGACAGGGAGACTCTGCAAAATTATAAAGACTTAATTCAGAGAAGTACATCGAAACATAAGGAACAGGAGGGGGCCATTCAGCCCCTCTCGAGCCTGTGACATAGGAACAGGAGGAGGCCATTCAGCCCCTCTCGAGCCTGTTACACAGGATCAGGAGGAGGCCATTCAGCGCCTCTCGAGCCTGTTACACAGGAACAGGAGGAGGCCATTCAGTCCCTCTTGAGCATTTTACACCATTCTATTGGATCTCCTCTTTACCTTAACTCCCTCGGTTCCGTGACAACAACAATCTCTCAATCTCAGTTTTGACGTTTCCCTTTGACCTCCGGCCCCCACAGTTTATTTTGCGGGTGGGGGGGTGGGGTGGTGGAGAGTTCCTGATTTCTGCTCCCCTTTCTGTGAAGAGGTGTTTCCTGATGTCCCCCATGAACATCCTGGCTCGAATTTTAACCTCCTTCCCCGTTGTTCTCGACTCCCCCTCCCCGGCTCCCCCACAACCCACCGGATCAGAGGAAATAGTTTCTCCCCATCGACCCAATCGAATCTATTTATTGCTTTCAACGCCTCGGGTCCAGTCGCCGTGGTTTTGTTTGTCGGCGTCAGGCTTCGAGACTGGATTGCCTGCCTGCACCTTATCCAATCCCTTCAATCTGTCGGACAGACCCCCCTCCAATCGATTCATCCCCTCGCCTGTCCCAAACTCCGGGAGGCAGAGGCCGGGATAGTGCGGCCTTCACCCGCTTGGAGATTGAGGCCTTGTCTGAAGGATGGGGAGGATGGGGGTGGGGAGTCAGGGGGTGGGGGTGGGGAGTCAGGGGGTGGGGGTGGGGATACAGGGGGTGGGGGTGGGGGTGGGGAGACAGGGGGTGGGGGTGGGGAGACAGGGGGTGGGGGCGGGGAGACAGGGGGTGGGGGCGGGGAAACAGGAGGTGGGGGTGATCCCAATGGGGCAGAACGTGGGATGATGCGGGAGGGGGCAGGAGTACTGCCGGCAGCTCCCACTCACCTGAACAGCTTCGGAGCATTGGGCAGAGCGATCGCGCAGTCTCGGACAATTTCTGGAACATTCCATCCAGCTCTGTCAGGTTCCGCAGGGCAATGGCCAAGGTCTGGTTCAGGAAGTCAGCACCACCACACTCCTTGTTCATCTGTAGAACTGAGAGCGGGAGCCGGAGTGAGAGATAGTGTGGGATATATCAGAGTGTTACAGTGAGGGATGTGTGATATATCAAAGTGTTACAGTGAGGAGTGTGGGATTTTTCAGAGTGTTACAGTGAGGGGTGTGGGATATATCAGGGTGTTACAGTGAGGGGTGTGGGATATATCAGAGTGTTACAGTGAGGGGTGCGGGATATATCAGAGTGCCACAGTGAGGGGTGTGGGATATATCAGAGAGTTACAGTGAGGGGTGTGGGATATATCAGAGTGTTACAGTGAGGGGTGTGGGCTATATCAGGGTGTTACAGTGAGGGGTGTGGGGTATATCAGAGTGTTACAGTGAGGGGTGTGGGATATATCAAAGTGTTACAGTGAGTGGTTTGGGATGTATCAGGGTGTTACTGTGAGGGGTGTGGGATATATCAGAGTGTTACAGTGAGGGGTGTGGGATATATCAGTGTTACAGTGAGGAGTGTGGGATGTATCAGAGTGTTACAGTGAGTGGTTTGGGATGTATCAGGGTGTTACTGTGAGGGGTGTGGGATGTATCAGGGTGTTACTGTGAGTGATGTGGGATATATCAGAGTGTTACAGTGAGGGGTGTGGGATATATCAGAGTGTTACAGTGAGGGGTGTGGGATATATCAGGATGTTACAGTGAGGAGTGTGGGATATATCAGAGTGTTACAGTGAGGGGTGTGTGAAATATCAGAGTGTTACAATGAGGGGTGTGGGATATATCAGGGTGTTACAGTGAGGGGTGTGGGTTATATCAGAGTGTTACAGTGAGGGGTGTGGGATGTATCAGAGTGTTACAGTGAGGGGTGTGGGTTATATCAGAGTGTTACAGTGAGGGGTGTGTGATATATCAGAGTGTTACAGTGAGGGGTGTGGGATATACCAGAGTATTATAGTGAGGGGTGTGGGATATATCAGGGTGTTACAGTGAGATGTTCCTCCCCGTACCGTGAACTGTGAGACCTGTAATAATAGCGAAGTTGCAGATTAAGACAATGAGTCCGACCACGATGGGCCATCTGGATTTTTTTGATCTTTTTCCTCCAGCTGTTTCCTGTCCAGTTTTACCTGGAATAGAGAAGTAAAGATTGACCCATGTTGAGAAGCCTGTGTTACTGCACGGAACAGACAATGGTGACGTATCTACCACCCTTATTGAGAGAAACAACAACCACGTTACTCGTTTATATCCCTCGTTTCATATCCCAGCGCACGGTACAGGAGGCTTATCAAAGAGAATCAAACACCGAGTCACACAGGGAGATATTAGGGACAGGAAACCAAAAGCTCAGACACAGAGATCAGCACAAGGAGCGTCTTAAAGGAGGAGAGAGAGAGAGACAGACAGAGGGAGAGACAGAGAGAGAGAGAGTAAGAAACAGACAGTGGGAGAGGCAGGGAGACAGATACAGCAAGACAGAGAGTGAGACAGAGAGAGAGAGAGGAAGGGAGAGTGAAACAGAGAGAGAGTGAGCAAGACACAGAGAGAGAAGCAGAGAGGAAATTTCAGAGTTTAGGGCCCCAGGCAGCTGAAGTCCCGGTCACCAATGGCGGAGCTATGGGAATTGGGGAACGCTCGAGAGGCCGGAATTGGAGGAACACAGAGATCTCAGAGGGCTGCAGGAAGTTACAGAGATAGTGAGGGGTGTAGGGGCTGTAGGAATTTACAGAGATAGTGAGGGGTGTAGGGGCTGTAGGAATTTACAGAGATAGTGAGGGTTGTAGGGGCTGGAGGAGGTTACAGAGATAGGGAGGGGTGTAGGGGCTGGAGGAATTTACAGAGATAGGGATGGTTGTAGGGGCTGTAGGAATTTACAGAGATAGTGAGGGTTGTAGGGGCTGGAGGAGGTTACAGAGATATGGAGGGGTGTAGGGGCTGGAGGAGGTTACAGAGATAGGGAGGGGTGTAGGGGCTGGAGGAGGTTACAGAGATAGGGAGGAGTGTAGGAGCTGGAGGAGGTTACAGAGATAAGGAGGGTTGTAGGGGCTGGAGGAGGTTACAGAGATAGGGAGGGTTGTAGGGGCTGGAGGAGGTTACAGAGATAGGCAGGGTTGTAGGTGCTGGAGGAGGTTACAGAGATAGGGAGGGGTGTAGGGGCTGGAGGAGGTTAAGAGATGGGGAGGGTTGTAGGTGCTGGAGGAGGTTACAGAGATAGGGAGGGGTGTAGGGGCTGGAGGAGGTTACAGAGATAGAGAGGGTTGTAGGGGCTGGAGGAGGTTACAGAGATAGGGAGGGGTGTAGGGGCTGGAGGAGGTTAAGAGATGGGGAGGGTTGTAGGTGCTGGAGGAGGTTACAGAGATAGGGAGGGGTGTCGAGGCTGGTGGAGTTTACAGAGAAAGGGAGGGGTGTAGTTGTTGGAGGAGGTTACAGGGATAGGGAGGTGAATCCCCTCACCCTTCACCACATCCCTCCCCTCGACTGTCCTGAACCATTGTGACCTCTGACCCCACACTCCCAGTGTGACTCCTTTGCCTGGGGTCACCTCCGGGCCTTTTTTCTACTGCGGATTCTGTGGAGTGAAGTTGACTTGGGCGTAACTTGATTCCTGTTCACCTACGAGAGTCGGAGAGAGACGGAGTGAGAAAGGATGAAGAACATGAGGACACTTTGGTCAGTACGTGTGCCGTAGGTGGGAAGCAGAGGACAACGACAGAGCAACAATATGCAAACCGACATGACACTCAGCTCTGGAGCACGCCAAGACCTAACTAGAACGTAGCCAGGTGCATCTCAAATGCTTGCTTTACCAGCTGCAGGCAGTTGACATGTAAATGCGACTTAGCAAAGACTTAACTCACCAATAGAACAAGTGGAACACAAAACGAGCAGGCATGGAAACCGAGGAACAGCAGGCACATAGATACAGTGTGATCATCACGTGGCTGAGGTCTTAACAGAAACACAGCTAAGATACAACGGATGTGCGATGGACATGTAAGCAAAGTGTAATTGAGATGTAACACACACGCAACTAAGAAGCAAGTGACACACTACAGCAGTACAACAGGGACAGGGCTCATGCTTAACTGTGACGTTACTACAATGCAACAGAAACGTAACTGAGATGTAAATGACAGGGAAGATACGGGTCGCACAGTTGTGACAGTCGGAGGGTATTCGATTTCCAAACAGAGATTAGCAGACCCATAACTAAGGTCTAACAGATACGTAACTAAGGTGTAACAAGCAGAGAGGAAATGGATCAGGTACGATTTTGACTCAGGCGTAACAAGATGAAACTGGAAGAATCAAGGTCTACCTAATGCATCATGTAAAACACAATTGAGAAACGACTAAAGTGCAGCAGGTTTGACACAAATAAGTATCTTACGACTGACATACGATATCCGTAACTAACCTGTTGTATGGACCTTAAATGTCCCGGAGGCAGGAAGAAGATTCAGCTCCGCGTACAAGATCTCCGGAACCTCTGGAAAACGGCAACAGAAACTATACAATGGATGAGAGTTAGATACAGAGTAAAGCTCCCTCTACACTGTCCACATCAAACACTCCCAGGACAGGTACAGCACGGGGTTAGATACAGAGTAAAGCTCCCTCTACACTGTCCACATCAAACACTCCCAGGGCAGGTACAGCACGGCGTTAGATACAGAGTAAAGCTCCTTCTACACTGTGCCCATCAAACACTCCCAGGACAGGTACAGCATGGGGTTAGATACAGAGTAAAGCTCCCTCTTCACCGTCCACATCAAATAGTCCCAGGACAGGTACAGCACGGGGTTAGATACAGAGTAAAGCTCCCTCTACACTGTCACCATCAAACACTCCCAGGACAGGTACAGCACGGGGTTAGATACAGAGTAAAGCTCCCTCTTCACCGTCCACATCAAACAGTCCCAGGACAGGTACAGCACGGGGTTAGATACAGAGTAAAGCTCCCTCTACACAGTCCCCAATCAAACACCCCCAGGACAGGTACAGCACGGGGTTAGATACAGAGTAAAGCTCCCTCTACACCGTCCCCATCAAACACTCCCAGGACAGGTACAGCACGGGGTTAGATACCGCATAAAGTTCCCCCTCTCAATCTCACTATGTTCCCCCTCTCACTCTCTCCCTCTCACCCTCTCTCTTTCTCTCACTCTCAATCTGAATCTCTGTCACCATCTCTCTCTGTCTCACTCACTTTCAACCTCTCCATTTCTCTGCCACTCTCTTTCTGAATCTCTGCCTCTCTCTCTCTCCCTCTCTCTCTCTCCCGCTATTGAACAGTTTAACCTACGTTCACTGGGGGCTGTTGTGTTGTTTTTGATGTGTCTCGTATTCGTGTAGTCGCCGTCCTGCTCCATAGTTTGTGTCTGAGGGGTTTCTCTCCTCCGTTCGTGCCCTGTCTGCTTCTCTCTCTCTCTCTCTCAGATGCGTCTCAGTCTTTCCTCAGACTCGATGTCAGGGCGAAAACTTCCACAAAACTGTTTCTGCTTCTTGGTTCCATTTCACAATGACACTTCCCCTGAGATCAGAATGAGAGGTTGGTTGTACTGACTCCAGGGGCAGCAGTCCCTCTATCTCAACCTCTCTCAGCATCTTTCTCTCTGTCTCCCCATCTCTCAATCTCTCTCACCATCTATCTCTCTGTCCCTCTCTCTCAATTTCCCTCACCCTCTCTCTCTCTGTCCCTCTCTCCCTCACCATCTATCTCTCTGTCCCTCTCTGTCAATCTCCCTCACCATCTCTCTCTCTCTCTCTCAATCTCTCTCACTGTCTCTCTCTCTATCTCTCGCACTCTCAATCTCTCACTGTCTTTCTCTCTGTCTCTCTCAGTCACAATCACTCTCACCATCTCTCTCTGTTTCTCTCACTGTCAATCTCTCTCACCATATCCCACTCTGTCTCTCTCGGTATCAGTCTCTCTCACTATCTCTCTCTCAGTCTCTCTCTCTCAATCTCTCTCACCGCCTACCTCTCTGCCTTTCACACTCTCAATATCTCTCTCCATTTCTCTATCTCTCTCTTTCTCAATCTCACTCCCCATCTCTCTCTCCCTGTCTCTCTCTCTCTCTGTTTGACTGTCTGCATCTCTTTTTCATTCCTTTTCTCTCTCTCTTTGTCTCAGATGCTCTCTCATTTTCAGTTTATTTCTGTCTTTCTGACACTCACTCTCTCTCTCTCTCTTGACCTCTTTTTCTGTCCCTCCATCTGTCCCCCAACCCCTCAGGCTCTCTCTCAACCTCTCGCTCTCTCTCTGTCTCTCCCTCTCCCCCTCTCTCTCTCTCTCTTTCCCTCTATTGAACAGTTTAACCTCCGTTCACTGGGGGCTGTTGTGTTGTTTTTGATGTGTCTCATATTCATGTATTCGGTGTCCTGCTCCATGGTTTGTGTCTGAGGGGTTTCTCTCCTCCGTTCCTGTGCTGTCCGCTTCTCTCTCTCTCACTCAGATGTGTCTCAGTCTTTCCTCAGACTCGATGTCAGGGCGAAAACTTCCTCAAAACTGTTTCTGCCTCTTTGTTCCATTTCACAATGACACTTCCCCTGAGATCAGAATGAGAGGCTAGTTGTACTGACTCCAGGGGCATCAGTCCCTCTCTCTCAATCTCTCTCACCATCTCTCTCTGTCTCCCTCTCTCTCAATCTCTCCCACCATCTCTCTCTCTGTCCCCCTCTCACACCATCCCTCTCACCATCTCTCACTCTCAATCTCTCTCACTATCTCTCTCTCAGCCTCAATCTCTCATCATCTCTCTCTCTCTCCCTCTCAATCTCTCTCATCGTCTCTCTCTGTGCCTCTCTGTCTCAAGCTCTCTCAACCACCTCTCGCTCTGTCTCCCTCTCTCACAATCTCTCTTGCCATCTCTCTCTGTCCCTCTCTCTCAATCTCTCACCATCTTTCTCTCTGTCTCCCTCTCTCTCAATCAACCTCACCATCTCTCTCTCTGTTTCTCTCACTCTCAATCTCTCTCACCATCTCTATATCTGTGCCCCTCTCACTCAATCTCCCTCACCATCTCTCTCTCTGTTTCTCTCACTCTCAATCTCTCTCACCATCTCTCTCTCTTTCTCCCTCTCTCTCAATCTCTCACCATCTCTCTCTCTCTGTCTCCTCCTCTCTGAATCTCCCTCACCATCTCTCTCTCTGTTTCTCTCACTCTCTCTCACCATATCCCTCTCTGTCTCTCTCGGTCTCAATATCTCTCACCATCTCTTTCTCTCTCGGCCTCAATATCTGTCACTATCTCCCTCTCTCTGTCTCTCTCAGCCAGAGTCTCTCTCACCATCTCTGTCTCTCTCACTCTCACCATCTCTCTCTCTCTCAGCCTCAATATCTGTCACTCTCTCCCTCTCTCTGTCTCTCTCAGCCAATCTCTCTCACCATCTCTCTTTCTGTGTCTCTCACTCTCAATCTCTCTCACCATCTCTCTCTCTGTCTCCCCCACTCTCAATCACCCTCACCATCTCTCTCCATGTCTCTCTCTTTCTCACTCTCTCTCACTATCTCTCTCTCCCTGTCTCTCTCTTTCTGACCGCCTTCTTTCTTTCCATTCCTTTTCTCTCTCTCCTTTTCTCTTGGTTTCTCTATAATTTTCATAATTTGCAACCCTACCCCATTTTCTCTCTCTCTCTCTCTCCCTCTATTGAACAGTTTACTACGTTCACTGGGGGCTGTTGTGTTGTTTTTGATGTGTCTCATATTCGTGTAGTCACCATCCTGCTCCATAGTTTGTGTCTGAGGGGTTTCTCTCCTCCGTTCCTGTCCTGTCTGCTTCTCTCTCTCTCTCTCAGATGTGTCTCAGTCTTTCCTCAGACTCGATGTCAGGGCGAAAACTTCCACAAAACTGTTTCTGCTTCTTGGTTCCATTTCACAATGACACTTCCCCTGAGATCAGAATGAGAGGCTGGTTGTACTGACTCCAGGGGCAGCAGTCCCTCTATCTCAACCTCTCTCAGCATCTTTCTCTCTGTCTCCCCATCTCTCAATCTCTCTCACCATCTATCTCTCTGTCCCTCTCTCTCAATCTCCCTCACCATCTCTCTCTCTCTCAATCTCTCTCACCGTCTCTCTCTCTATCTCTCGCACTCTCAATCTCTCACTGTCTTTCTCTCTGTCTCTCTCAGTCACAATCACTCTCACCATCTCTCTCTGTTTCTCTCACTGTCAATCTCTCTCACCATATCCCACTCTGTCTCTCTCGGTATCAATCTCTCTCACTATCTCTCTCTCAGTCTCTCTCAATCTCTCTCACCGCCTCCCTCTCTGCCTTTCACACTCTCAATATCTCTCTCCATTTCTCTATCTCTCTCTTTCTCAATCTCACTCCCCATCTCTCTCTCCCTGTCTCTCTCTCTCTCTCTGTCTGACTGTCTGCATCTCTTTTTCATTCCTTTTCTCTCTCTCTTTGTCTCAGATGCTCTCTCATTTTCAGTTTATTTCTGTCTTTCTGACACTCACTCTCTCTCTCCCTCTCTTGACCTCTTTTTCTGTCCCTCCATCTGTCCCCCAACCCCTCAGGCTCTCTCTCACCCTCTCTCTCTCTCTCTGTCTCCCTCTCTCTCAATCTCTCTCACCATCTATCTCTCTGTCTCTCTCTCTCTCAATCTCCCTCACCATCTCTCTCTCCCTCTCTCTCAATCTCTCTCACCATCTCTCTCTCTGTCTCCCTCTCTCTCAATCTCTCTCACCATCTATCTCTCTGTCTCTCTCTCTCAATCTCCCTCACCATCTCTCTCTCCCTCTCTCTCAATTTCTCTCACCCTCTCTCTCTCTGTCTCCCTCTCTCTCAATCTCTCTCACCATCTATCTCTCTGTCTCTCTCTCTCAATCTCCCTCACCATCTCTCTCTCCCTCTCTCTCAATGTCTCTCACCATCTCTCTCTCTGTCTCCCTCTCTCTCAATCTCTCTCATCATCTATCTCTCTGTCTCTCTCTCTCAATCTCCCTCACCATCTCTCTCTCTCCCTCTCTCTCAATCTCTCTCACCATCTCTCTCTCTATCTCCCTCTCTGTCAATCTCTCTCACCATCTATCTCTCAATCTCTCTCACCGCCTCCCTCTCTGCCTTTCACACTCTCAATATCTCTCTCCATTTCTCCATCTCTCTCTTCTCAATCTCACTCCCCATCTCTCTCTCGCTGTCTCTCTCTCTCTCTGTCTGACTGTCTGCATCTCTTTTTCATTCCTTTTCTCTCTCTCTTTGTCTCAGATGCTCTCTCATTTTCAGTTTATTTCTGTCTTTCTGACACTCACTCTCTCTCTCTTGACCTCTTTTTCTGTCCCCCCATCTGTCCCCCAACCCCTCAGGCTCTCTCTCACCCTCTCTCTCTCTGTCTCTCCCTCTCCCCATCCCTCTCTTCTCTCTCTCTCGCCCTCTATTGAACAGTTTAACCTCCGTTCACTGGGGGCTGTCGTGTTGTTTTTGATGTGTCTCATATTCATGTAGTCGGTGTCCTGCTCCATGGTTTGTGTCTGAGGGGTCTCTCTCCTCTGTTCCTGTCCTGTCTGCTTCTCTCTCTCTCTCAGATGTGTCTCAGTCTTTCCTCAGACTCTATGTCAGGGCAAAAGCTTCCTCAAAACCATTTCTGCCTCTTCGTTCCATTTCTCAATGACACTTCCCCTGAGATCAGAATGAGAGGCTGGTTGTACTGACTCCAGGGGCAGCAGTCCCTCTCTCTCAATCTCTCTCACCATCTCTCTCTCTGTCTCCCTCTCTCTCAATCGCTCTCACCATCTATCCCTCTGTCCCTCTCTCTCAATCTCTCTCACCATCTCTCTCTCTCTCAATCTCTCTCACCTTCTCTCTCTCTGTGTCCCTCTCTCTCAATCTCTCTCACCATCTATCTCTCTGTCCCTCTCTCAATTTCCCTCACCATCTCTCTCTCTGTCCCTCTCTCTCAATCTCCCTCACCATCTCTCTCTCTCTCTCAATCTCTCTCACCGTCTCTCTATCTCTCGCACTCTCTCTCTCACTATCTTTCTCTCTGTCACAATCTCTCTCACCATCTGTCTCTCTCTATTTCTCTCACTGTCAATCTCTCTCACCATATCCCACTCTGTCTTCCTCTCTCTCAATCTCTCTCACCATCTGTCTCCATCTCCCTCTCTCTCAATCTCTCTCACCATCTCTCCCTCTGTCTCCCTGTCTCAATCTCACTCACCATCTCTCTTTCTGTCTCCCTCTCTCTCAATCTCTCTCACCATATCTCTCTCTGTCTACATCTCTGTCACCATCTCTCTCTCCCTCTTTTTCCCCCCTGTCTCTCTCTCTCCCTTTCTCCCCCCCTCTCTCTCCCTGTTTCTCCTGCTCTCTCTCTCTCCGTCTCTACTTCTCTCCCTTTTTCTCTCTCCCTCTCTCTCTCTCCCACTCTCTCTCTGCCTCCCCCTCTCTCTCTGTCTCTCTCTCTGTTTCTCAATCCCTCTCCCTCCCTCTCTTTCTCTCACTCTCTCTCACTTTCTCTGTCTCACTCTCTCTGCCTCTCCCTCTCTCCCTCCCTCTCTCTGTCTCTGTGTTTCCCTCTCCCTCTCTCTCCCTGTATCTCCCTTCCTCTCCCTCTCCCCCTCCTTCTCTCCCCCTCTCCCTCCCCCTCCCTCTCCCTCCCTCTCTCCCTCTCCCTCCCTCTCTCTCTCCCTCTCCCTCTCTCCCTCCTTCTCTCCCTCCCTCCCTCTCTCTGTCTCTGCAGTTTGTGGATTGGTTTCTCCCGGTCCTGCCGGGAGTTTGGGCTGACAATCCATGTCAGGAAGAGTGACCGTTCCGGCCTGGGACGTGGAGCCTCCTCCTCCCGCCCACATTGAGAGCCTGACTCGGGGAGAGCGTGGGCAGTTTCCCAGGCCCTGGCTCTACATTTCCCCGCTCTCCTGTCCCCTTGAGGCTGAAATCAGCCCCGAGGTTTGTCCAGGCCGCAGCTCCCGTGTCCGAGCTGGGAATTGGCGTGTGGACCCGGAGAAGACAAAGCTCAGGGCGGCCCAGCCGAGTGTTGCCAGCGGCCTCCTGGAGAGGAGAGAGGCCCGGACAGCGGATTGTGGTCAAGGGAAGGGGCTGCGCACCTTCCTCCCCCACTCCCGAACCCCCAAACCCGCCCCCCACAAACCCCCCCCGAACCCCAAACCCCCCCGACCCCCGACCCCCAAACAACCCCCCCCTGACCCCCAAAACCCCCCCCGACCCCCAAACCCCCCCGAACCCCCAAACCCCCCCGACCCCCAAACCCCCCCGACCCCCAAACCCCCCAACCCCCCCCCCGACCCCCAAACCCCCCCGAACCCCCAAACCCCCCCGACACCCGACCCCCAAACCCCCCGACCCCCAAACCCCCCCGACCCCCAAACCCCCCCATACACCCCCTGACCCACAAACCCCCCCAACCCCCCTACCCTAAAACCCCCCCCGACCCCCAAACCCGCCCCTCCCCCCGACCCCCCAAACCTGCCCCTCCCCCCGACCCCCCAAACCCGCCCCTCCCCCCGACCCCCCAAACCTGCCCCTCCCCCGACCCCCAAACCCGCCCCTCCCCCCGACACCCAAACCCCCCCAACCCCCAAACCCCCCCGACCCCCAAACCCCAACCTCCCCCCGACCCCCACCACCCCCCGACCCCCAAACCCCCCCCGAACCACCACCTCCCCTGACCCCCAAACCCCCCTCCCCCGACCCCCCCCTCTCCCGACCCCCAAACCCCCCCGACCCCCAAACCCCCCCTCCCCCCGACCTCCCCTCCCCCGACCCCCAAACCGCCCCGACCCTAAAACCCCCCCGACCCCTAATCCCACCCCTCCCCCCAACCCCCAAACCCGCCCCGACCCCCCAAACCCCCCCGACCCCCAAACCTGCCCCTCCCCCGACCCCCAAACCCGCCCCTCCCCCCGACACTCAAATCTCCCCCGACCCCCAAATCCCCCCAACCCCCCCCGACCCCCAAACCCCCCTGCCCCCCGACCCCCAACCCTCCCGACCCCCCAACCCCCCTCCCCCAAATCCCCCCGACCCCCAAACCCGCCCCTCCCCCCGACGCCCAAAACCCCCCCGACCCCCAAACCCGCCCCTCCCCCCCCCGACACCCAAACCCCCCAAACCCCCCCATACACCCCCGACCCTCAAACCCCCCTGACCCCCAAACCCCCCCGACCCCCAAACCCGCCCCTCCCCCCGACCCCCAAACCCCCCCATACACCCCCGACCCTCAAACCCCCCAGACCCCCAAACCCCCTCCGACCCCCAAATCCCCCTGCCCCAAACCCCCCCGACCCCCAAACCCGCCCCTCCCCCCGACGCCCAAAACCCCCCCGACCCCCAAACCCGCCCCTCCCCCCGACACACAGACCCCCAAACCCCCCCTCCCCCGACCCCCAAACCCCCCCTCCCCCCAAACCCCCCCTCCCCCCGACCCCCCCTCCCCCGACCCCCAAACCCCCCCTCCCCCCGACCCTAAAACCCCCCCGACCCCTAATCCCGCCCCTCCCCCCGACCCCCAAACCCGCCCCGACCCCCAAACCCCCCCGACCCCCAAAGCCCCCCGACCCCCAAACCCCAACCTCCCCCCGACCCCCAAACCCCCACCTCCCCCCGACCCCCAAACCCCCCCCCGAACCACCACCTCCCCAAACCCCCCTCCCCCGACCCCCAAACCCACCCTCCCCCGACCCCTAAACCCCCCTCCCCCGACCCCCGCAGCCCCCGACCCCCACACCCCCCCGACCCCCGCACCCCCCCGACCCCCAAATCCCCCCAAACCCCCCCTCCCCCGACCCCCAAACCCCCCCTCCCCCTGACCCCCAAACCCCCCTCCCCCCGACACCCAAACCCCCCCCGATCCTCAAACCCCCTTTCCCTGACCCCCAAACCCCCCGACCCCCAAACCCCCCGTCCCCCGACTCCCAAAACCCCCGACCCCCAATCCCCCCCCTCCCCGACCCCCAAACCCCTCCTCCCCCCGACTGTGATACAAGGAGGGCAACGACCGAGAGCTCGAGTCCAGCTTGTTGGTGTTTCTCAATGTGGGGGTTGTTGTTGAATTTGTTGGTGTTTCTCAATGTGGGGGTTGTTGTTGAACTTGTTGGTGTTTCTCAATGTGGGGGTTGTTGTTGAATTTGTTGGTGTTTTTCAAGGTTGAGGTTGTTGTTGAACTTGTTGGTGTTATTAAATGCTGCGGTTGAATTTGTTGAGATTGTTGTTGAATTTGTTGGTGTTTTTCAATGTTGAGGTTGTTGTTGAATTTTTTAAATATTGGTGGACAGCCTATCACCAGAAATTGAGACAGAGAGGTCAAGGAAGGGAAGGGAAGTGTCAGAGATGGACCATGTGAAAATGATGGAGGGGTGGAGATTGGAAGCAAAGTTAATAAATTTTTCCAGGTCCAGACGAGAGCATGAAGCAGCACCGAAGTAATCATCGTTGTACCGGAGAAAGAGTTGTGGGAGGGGGCCGGAGTAGGACTGGAACAAGGAATGTTCCACATACCCCATAAAGAGATAGGCATAGCTGGGGCCCATGCGGGTACCCATAGCCACACCTTTTATTTGGAGGAAGTGAGAGGAGTTAAAGAAAAAATTGTTCAGTGTGAGAACAAGTTCAGCCAGATGGAGGAGAGTAACGGTGGATGGGGATTGTTCGGGCCTTTGTTCAAGGAAGAAGCTGAGAGCCCTCAGACCATCCCGGTGGGGGATGGAGGTGTAGAGGGATTGGACGTCCATGGTGAAGAGGAGGCGGTTGGGGCCAGAGAACTGGAAATTGTTGAGGTGATGTAAGGTGTCAGAGGAATCACGGATGTAGGTGGGAAGGGACTGGACAAGGGGAGAGAGAAGGGAGTCAAGATAACAAGAAATGAGTTCCGTGGGGCAGGAACAGGCTGACACGATCGGTTTGCTGGGGCAGTTCTGTTTGTGGATTTTGGGTAGGAGGTAGAATCGGGCCGTCCCAGGTTGGGCGACTGTCAGGTTGGAAGCTGTGGGAGGAAGATCTCCAGAGGAGATGAGGTCAGTGACAGTCCTGGAAACAATGGCTTGATGTTCAGTGGTGGGGTCATGGTCCAGGAGGAAGTGTCTGTTCTGTTGAAGGGTCATGAGGACTTGACAGGTCAACTTTGTTCTTCTCCGCCGATGCTGCCAGACCTGCTGAGTTTTTCTATGTATTTCTGTTTTTGTTTTGGATTTCCAGCATCCGCAGTTTTTTGTTTTTATATTTTTATATTATATTGTTGTTGAATTTGTTGAGGTTGTTGTTGAATTTGTTGGTGTTTTTCAATGTTGAGGTTGTTGAATTTGTTGGTGTTTTTCAATGTTGAGGTTGTTATTGAATTTGTTGGTGTTTTTCAAGGTTGAGGTTGTTGTTGAAGTTATCGTTGTTTTGTGATCTTGATGTTTTACAACCTTGCCTCGCACATTGGAACGCTTGATCTGAAATAAGATCATCTTTCTTCTGCAGAATGTTGGAGGGTTTTTCATCCTGGACACCACGACCCTGTGATCATGGATTCGCTCATCAATCAGCTCCTTGTTTCTGCAAAGACTCACCTGAATGTGTAGGTCGGTTAGGAATAATCCAATAGATTCCCCAGGTTCTACGAGGGCTGGTTAGAATGTGTTTGTTGAATTACTAAGTCTCGCTTCGGGCTTAAGTGAGTGTCAAAGGTATTAGGAATGGGCTCAAGCCCGCGGTAGACTCCTCTGCCCTTTGACAACGCCATCTGCCACTGGACCTACTGCATACAGAAAGGTCCTGACCTGAAGCTTCTGCTCTTTCACCTGAAGGCCTGACGCTGCTCAATACTGGAGACAATGGTGTTTCCATAACTCCCACTGCTGGCCTCTCTGCAGGCACTCGGGGCGGTTAAATGGACCAGGTAGGGGCAGGGGCTGCTGACCAGGGACAGTCATCCTTACCTCCCTCCAGTGTTCTTCCTTCTTCCATCGATGTGTTACAAGCTGCTATCGAGCTGCTGTCACCCTGTGGTTACTTCGAGGGCAACCATGTGTTTTATGCATCAATGTCTCCACGGCTGCCACCATGTTATATAATGGTCCTTCCATCTTGGCCTTTAGGCATGGGACTTGGCTATTGGGCACCCTGTAGATTCTCTTTGGTATCTGCCCAACAGTTGTTTACTAGTACGACTTGTGAACAGGTTAGAGTAGGCACATTACACCTAGGCATGTTTCCAACCCCTCTCTCTCTTTCAAGAGTCTAACTCATGACTGATTGAGGTTATTGATATATCATCATCTATGTCATATATGAGCATATCACACCTGTTAACCCTTTATGCTCCAGAACAGACGACATGGGCACAGTCTCTAAAAACATTACTCTGGAGTTGTTCCAGAGGACTGGAGAATTGCGTTACCACCTTGCTCAACACAGGGTGAAAAGATAAACCCAGCAACTACAAGCCAGTTAGTTTAACCTTGACGGTGAGGAAGCTTCTGGAAACAATAATCCAGGAGAAAATTAAATCGTCACAAGGACAAATGCAGGTGAATTAAGGAAAACCAGCATGGATTTGTTCTGGGAAAATACTGTTTAATGAACTTGCTGGAGTTTTATTGATGAGGGAAGAGAGAGGGTCGATGAGGGTACCACTGTAGATGTAGTGTACATGGACTTCCAGAAGGCATTTGATACAGTGCCACACAACAGGCTTGTGAGCAAAGTTATAGCTCACGGAATTAAAAGGCATAGCAGCAACGTGAATAGAGAGGGAGAAACTGTCCCATTGGGGGAAGGAGCGAGGACGAGAGGGACACAGATTTCAGTTAATCGGTAAAAGAAGCAGTTGTGTTTTCCTGCTCGTTGTAGTCACTTCCTGGGTAAACATCAGGACACCGAACACACCTAAGGGATTGGTTACAGCAAAAGTGCATAGGTTGGTCTATGAAGGAATTGAGAAGTTAGGAGCAGTATTACAAAGTTGGAGATCTTGTACACATGTCTGAGTTGGTAGGTTCCTCAGAACGAACTATTCCGGACAGGAGAGGGACAGGCAAACTGTACTTCTGTCTCTCACCAACTGTCCGCACGCAGAAGATGTTTTGAATTCGTTGTGAAGTGTGTTGTGGTGTGTTTTCCCAAACCCTCAGTGTGTCTGATCCACTATACTAATCACTCACAGCAAACTCACATTATGATCAACTCGGGTTAGTTTATTTACATTTAAAATCCGGGGCAGGAATGTTCACAATGTCACACTCACACTCGCACACACACAACTCACACACCACATATACACAACACATACACTCACACACAGACACACACAACATATACACACACGCACACACAAACACACACACTCACTCACACACGGACACATACAAACACACACGGACACATAGAGACACGCAAACACACACACACAAACACACACATACACACAAACATATACATACAAAAATACATACACATACAAAGACACACAAAAAAATATGCACCCACATACACACAGACGCACACATACGCACACACACACACACACACACACACACAGAAATGGAGGATAGACAAAGGAAACTTTTACAACTATAGATTGTAACAGTACAAGAATCACGGAGATGAACATGAGTTCACGTGATTTCCAGAGTCTGAGAAGAAAAAGTCCAAAGGCTATTTCCGATGTGACCGGGTTCAGTCCCGAGTCCAGTGAGAGCTTACTGCACGCAAATTGAATGCCTCGTTTCTGACATGACAACCATGAAAACATTGTAAGGAGTTGCTTCATTGGCTGCAAAAGTACATTGGGGATCTCCTGAATTAGTGAAAGGTGCTAGAAAAATGCAGGGCTTCTGTCCTGTAACATTTTGTCGGATTCCTGCCTGGATTTATAATGGGGTTTTCCTATGTCAACCGTCACGCTGTCATTCCCGCCTCCCACCACTGGTGGTGCTGCAGGAGGCTCCTCCTGGGAGAAAAGGGGAACAGATGAACTTTCACCTTACGGACGTGGCCTCGGGCAGTCGGGGATTGTGGGGAATGGAGGAGGGGCTGGGGATCTTTGGACAATCCTGACCCTCTCGTTCTGTGTCCCAGTCTCTCTTCAGGAACAATATTTCTCAATATCAGCTGCCTCGACGCAGCGCAGTGCCTTTTTCTCACAGATGAAAGGGAGGCGATCGGTACAACTGACATCATTCCAGCCGTTTATTCTGATGCTGGTGCAGTTTTCATTACCATTCACGTTATTCGGTTCACCCTGATCCCATCGAGTAAAACTGGGAAATGGGGAAATCAAAAATACTGTTAAAAGTCCGACACATTCCTGCACAGAATCAACAAGATTCCTACAGCCCGGTAGAAATCCCAAACTAATTCCACTGTCCCGCTCTCTCCCCATAGCCCTGTATCAATCCCAAACTAATCCCACTGCCCCGCTCTCTCCCCATAGCCCTGTATCAATCCCCAAACTAATCCCACTGTCCTGCTCTCTCCCCATAGCCCTGTATCAATCCCAAACTAATCCCACTGTCCCGCTCTCTCCCCATAGCCCTGTATCAATCCCAAACTAATCCCACTGCCCCGCTCTCTCCCCATAGCCCTGTATCAATCCCCAAACTAATCCCACTGTCCTGCTCTCTCCCCATAGCCCTGTATCAATCCCAAACTAATCCCACTGCCCCGCTCCCTCCCCATAGCCCTGTATCAATTCCCAAACTAATCCCACTGTCCCGCTCCCTCCCCATAGCCCTGTATCAATCCCAAACTAATCCCACTGCCCCACTCACTCCCCATAGCCCTGTATCAATCCCAAACTAATCCCACTGTCCGGCTCTCTCCCCATAGCCCTGTATCAATCCCCAAAATAATCCCCCTGTCCCGCTCTCTCCCCATAGCCCTGTATCAATCCCAAACTAATCCCACTGTCCCGCTCTCTCCCCATAGCCCTGTATCAATCCCCAAAATAATCCCCCTGTCCCGCTCTCTCTCTCCATGCGACGCTAGGACTCACCTCACTGGGGTCCCATCCACCCATTTCCAGTTTCCTTCACTCTCTCGATCTGTTAGTCCGATCCAGTAAGTCCCAAGATTGTTCTCAACAGAGTTCTTTATGAAATTCTGCAGCAGATATAATGATATGGTGTGAACAGTTAGTTTTATGGCCTTAATTCACAGTGACACAGACACACACACACAAACACACACACAACTGATCCCCAAAATGCCCCAAACTCTTCCTCAGGAAATTCTCCCTCATTCCCTCTGATTAAATATCGGGAAGACTGAAGTTGTTGTTTTCCGTCTCTGTTCCAAACTCCATTCCCGAGTTACCGACTCCATCCTGGGAACTCTGAGTCCGAACCAGACTGTTCACAACCCTGGGGTCATGTTTAACCTGGAGATGGGATTCCCACCTCATATCCACATCGTCACCAAGACGGCCTCTTCCAAACTCCGTAACATCGCCCAGAACCACACCGGGCTCAGCTCATCGACTGCTGAAACCCTCGTTCATGTAGTGTAGAGGGAACATTACTCTGTATCTAACCCCGTGCTGTACCTGTCCTGGGAGTGTTTGATGGGGACAGAATGGAGGGAGCTTTACTCTGTATCTAACCCCGTGCTGTACCTGTCCTGGGAGTGTTTGATGGGGACGGTGTAGAGGGAGCTTTACTCTGTATCTAACCCCGTGCTGTACCTGTCCTGGGAGTGTTTGATGGGGACAGTGTAGAGGGATATTCTCTCTCTATCTCATTCTGACTGAAGCGTCTGTCATTCTCACCTGTTCCTGTTCTGTATTTATGATGATGAGGTGTGAATGTTCAGATTCACATTGTAGTTTTGCCGAGTCCCAATCCTTGCTCTCCGTTGACAATTTATAGCAATGATGGTTATGAACTTTCCAGCCGCTCGGACAGAGAGACTCTGCAAAATTATACAGACTTAGTTCAGAGAAATACATCGGGACATTAGGAACAGGACGAGGCCATTCAGCCCCTCTCGAGCTTGATCCACAGGAGCAGGAGGAGGCCATTCAGCCCCTATCGAAACTGTTACACAGGAACAGGAAGAGGCCATTCGGCCCCTCTCGAGCCTGTTACAAAGGAACAGGAGGATCCCATTCGGCCCCTCTCGAGCCTGTTACACAGGAACAGGAGGATCCCATTCGGCCCCTCTCGAGCCTATTACACAGGAACAGGAGGAGGCCATTCAGCCCCTCTCGAGCCTGTTACACAAGAACAGGAGGAGACCATTCAGCCCCTCTCGAGCCTGTTACACAGGAACAGGAGGAGGCCATTCAGCCCCTCTCGAGCCTGTTACACAGGAACAGGAGGAGGTAATTCAGCCCCTCTCGAGCCAGTTACACGGGAACAGGAGGAGGCCCATTCAGCGCCAACTCACCCGAGCAGTTTCGGAGAACGGTGCAGACGGATCTGAGGTTCCGGAGCGTCTTATCAAGGGTCTCGGACATGTTCTGGATCTTTCCGTTCAGCCCCGTCATGTTCTTGTCCATCTGTAGGACTGAGAGAATCACAGGGTCACAGAACTCACAGGATCAAAGAACCACAGGGTCTGAACCGGACAGAAGGAGGCCATTTGGCCCATTGTGTCCGCACCGGCTCTCCAAATGAGCGTTAGGACCCAGTGCCATCACCTTGCCTTTCCCCCCCTGTACCCCTGCACATTGTATCTGTTCAAATAACCATCCAATGCCCCCTTGTATGCCTCGATTGAACCTTACTCTACATATTCGTCCAGCCAAAATCAATCACTTCACACTTCTCTATGTGAAACTTTGTCAATCCCCGACCTGCCCACTCCTCCACCAGTCGATATCACAACAGAGCTGGAGTGAGTCATCTGGATGTGGGATATGTCAGAATGTTACAGTGAGGGGTGTGGGATATATCAGACTGATACAGTGAGGGGTGTGGGATATATCAGAGTGTTACAGTGAGGAGTGTGGGATATATCAGACTGATACAGTGAGGGGTGTGGGATATATCAGAGTCTTACAGTGAGGGGTGTGGGATATATCAGAGTGTTAGAGTGAGGGGTGTGGGGTATATCAGTGTGTTACAGTGAGGAGTGTGTGATATATTAAAGTGTTAAAGTGAAGGTTGTGGAATATATCAGAGTGTTTCAGTGCGGGAAATGGGACATATCAGGGTGTTACAGTGAGGGCTGTGGGATATATCAGAGTGTTACAGTGAGGGGTGTGGGATATATCAGAGTGTTACAGTGAGGGGTGTGGGATATATCAGAATGTTACAGTGAGGGGTGTGTGATATATCAGAGTGCTACAATTAATTGTGTGGGATAGATCAGAATGTTACTATGAAGTGTGTGGGATATATCTGAGTATTATAATACGGGGTGTGGGATATATCAGTGTGTTACATTGTGGCATGAGACATATATCAGAGTATTAGACATTGGTGTGGGATATAGCAGAGACTGACAGTGAGGGGAATGGGAAATTTCAGGGTGTTGCCGTGAGGGATGTGGGATATATCAGAGGGTTACAGTGGGGCATGTGGGATATTTCAGTGTGTTACAGTGAGAGGTGTGGGATTTCTCAGGGCGTTAGAGTGAGGGGTGTGGGATATATCACAGTGTAACAGTGGGGCGTGTGGGATATATCACAGTGTTACAGTGGGGCGTGTGGGATATATCAGAGTTTTACAGTGAGGGGTGTGGGATATATCACAGTGTTACAGTGAGGAGTTTGTGATATATCAGAATGTTAAAGTGAGGGGTGTGGGATATAGCAGAGTGTTACAGTGAGGGATGTGGGATATATCAGAGCGTTACAGTGAGGGGTGTAGGATATATCAGAGTGTTACAGTGAGGGGTGTGGGATATATCAGAGTGTTACAGTGAGGGGTGTGGGATATATCAGAGTGTTACAGTGAGGGGTGTGGGATATATCAGAGTGTTACAGTGAGGGGTGTGGGATATATCAGAGCATTACAGTGAGGGTTGTAGGATATATCAGAGTGTTACAGTGAGGGGTATGGGGTATATCAGTATGTTACAGTGAGGGGTGTGGGCTATATCAGAGTGTTACAGTGATGGATGTGGGATATATCAGGGTGTTACAGTGAGGGTTGTGGGATTTATCAGAGTGTTACAGTGAGGGATGTGGGATATATCAGAGTGTTATAGTGAAGGGTGTGGGCTATATCAGAGTGTTACAGTGATGGATGTGGGATATATCAGGGTGTTACAGTGACGGTTGTGGGATATATCAGACTGTAACTTTGAGCGGTGTAGGATATATCAGAGTGTTACAGTGAGGGGTGTTGGAGATATCAGAGTGTAACAGTGACGGGTATGGGATATATCAGAGGATTACAGTGAGGGGTGTGGGATATATCACAGTTAAAGTGAGTGATCTGTGATATACCACAAAGCTACAGTGGGTGTGTGGGATATATCAGAGTGTTACAGTGAGGGGTGTGGGATATATCATAGTGTTATAGTGAGGGGTGTGGGATATATCATAGTGTTACAGTGAGGGGTCTGGGATATATCAGTGTTAGAGTGAGGGGTGTGGGATATATCAGAGTGTTACAGTGAGGGGTGTGGGATATATCAGGGTGTTACAGTGAGGGATGTGGGATATTTCAAAGTGTTACAGTGAGGGGTGTGGGATATATCAGTGTGTGACAGTGAGGCATCTGGGATATATCTGTGTTACAGTGAGAGTTGTGGGATATATCAGAGTGTTACAATGGGGCGTGTGGGATATATCAGAGTGTTACAGTGAGGGGTGTGGGATATATCAGAGTGTTACAGTGGGGCGCGAGGGACATATCAGAGTGTTACAGTGGGGCGTGTGGTGTATATCAGAGAGTTACACTGAGGGGTGCAGGATATATCAGAGTGTTACAGTGAGGGGTGTGGGATATATCAGAGTGTGACAGTGATGGGTGTGGGATATATCAGGGTGTTACAGTGAGGGGTGTGGGATATATCCGAGTGTTACAGTGAGGGGTGTGGGATATATCCGAGTGTTACAGTGAGGGGTGTGGGATATATCGGAGTGTTACATTGAGGGGTGTGGGATATATCAGTGGGTTACAGTGAGGCATCTGGGACATATCTGTGTTACAGTGAGGGGTGTGGGATATATCAGAATGTTTCAGTGAGGGGTGCGGGATATATCGGAGTGTTACATTGAGGGGTGTGAGATATTTCAAAGTGTTACAGTAAGGAGTGTTGCATATATCAGAGTGTTGCAGTGAGGGATGTTGGATATATCAGAGTGTAACTGTGAGGCGTGTAGGATATATCAGAGTGTTAGAGTGAGGGGTGTGGGATATATCAGAGGAATACAGTGAGGGGTGTGTGATATATCAGAGTGTTACAGTGAGGGGTGTGGGATATATCATAGTGTTACAGTGAGGGGTGTGGGATATATCATAGTGTTACAGTGAGGGGTCTGGGATATATCAGTGTTAGAGTGAGGGGTGTGGGATATATCAGAGTGTTACAGTGAGGGGTGTGGGATATATCAGGGTGTTACAGTGAGGGATGTGGGATATTTCAAAGTGTTACAGTGAGGGGTGTGGGATATATCAGTGTGTGACAGTGAGGCATCTGGGATATATCTGTGTTACAGTGAGAGTTGTGGGATATATCAGAGTGTTACAATGGGGCGTGTGGGATATATCAGAGTGTTACAGTGAGGGGTGTGGGATATATCAGAGTGTTACAGTGAGGTGTGCGGGATATATCAGAGTGTTACATTGAGGGGAGTGGGATATTTCAAAGTGTTACAGTGAGGGGTGTTGGATATATCAGAGTGTCACTGTGATGGGTGTAGGATATATCAGAGTGTTAGAGTGAGGGATGTGGGATATATCAGAGGATTACAGTGAGGGGTGTGGGATATATCACAGTTAAAGTGAGTGATCTGTGATATACCACAAAGCTACAGTGGGTGTGTGGGATATATCAGAGTGTTACAGTGAGGGGTGTGGGGTATATCAGAGTGTTACAGTGAGGGGTGTGGGATATATCAGAGTGTTACAGTGAGGGGTGTGGGATATATCAGATTGTTACAGTGAGGGGTGTGGGATATATCCGAGTGTTACAGTGAGGGGTGTGGGATATATCCGAGTGTTACAGTGAGGGGTGTGGGATATATCGGAGTGTTACATTGAGGGGTGTGGGATATATCAGTGGGTTACAGTGAGGCATCTGGGATATATCTGTGTTACAGTGAGGGGTGTGGGATATATCAGAATGTTACAGTGAGGGGTGCGGGATATATCGGAGTGTTACATTGAGGGGTGTGGGATATTTCAAAGTGTTACAGTAAGGAGTGTTCCATATATCAGAGTGTTGCAGTGAGGGATGTTGGATATATCAGAGTGGAACTGTGAGGCGTGTAGGATATATCAGAGTGTTAGAGTGAGGGGTGTGGGATATATCAGAGGAATACAGTGAGGGGTGTGTGATATATCAGAGTGTTACAGTGAGGTGTGCGGGATATATCATAGTGTTACATTGAGGGGAGTGGGATATTTCAAAGTGTTACAGTGAGGGGTGTTGGATATATCAGAGTGTCACTGTGATGGGTGTAGGATATATCAGAGTGTTAGAGTGAGGGATGTGGGATATATCAGAGGATTACAGTGAGGGGTGTGGGATATATCACAGTTAAAGTGAGTGATCTGTGATATACCACAAAGCTACAGTGGGTGTGTGGGATATATCAGAGTGTTACAGTGAGGGGTGTGGGGTATATCAGAGTGTTACAGTGAGGGGTGTGGGATATATCAGAGTGTTACAGTGAGGGGTGTGGGATATATCAGATTGTTACAGTGAGGGGTGTGGGATATATCAGGGTGTTACCGTGAGGTGTGTGGGATATATCAGAGCGTTACAGTGAGGGGTGTGCGATATATCAGAGTGTTACAGTGAGGGTTGTGGGATATATCCGAGTGTTACAGTGAGGGGTGTGGGATATATCAGAGTGTTATAGTGAGGGTTGTGGGATATATCAGAGTGTTACAGTGAGGGGTGTGGGATATATCAGTGTTATAGTGAGGGGTGTGGGATATATCAGATTGTTACAGTGAGGGGTGTGGGATATATCAGGGTGTTACAGTGAGGGGTGTGGAATATATCAGGGTGTTACAGTGAGGGATGTGGGATATATCAGGGTGTTAGCGAGGGGTGTGGGATATATCCGAGTGTTACAGTGAGGGTTGTGTGATATATCATTGGCTGCGTCGTGTTTGAAAGGGATCTTAAACTTTTCCTTTTGCTGTATTCGAAAAGTGGCCCTTCTTCAACCAACAATTTCGATTAAGTTATTGAAAGCTGTAAAAAAGTTTTTTCCTATCTTCCTGTTATGTGCTTATGTTTGTGTATGAAGTTGTGATGACCCCCACACCCCCCACTGGGTTTGAATGTATGAATAAAATTTGCTACTGATTTAAACCTCGAGAGATGTTGCTGCTTCTCCCTTTAAAGTCTGAGTTTAGAAACTGAGGGATTGGGTAAACACACCACAGCCTATTTCCAACATGAAAACAGCCCTGCTTATGGACAGAGGGTGAGAAAATAAAGGAGTTCAGTATTGCCTCCGTTCACTCTCTGTAACAGTTTGAGTGTGAGGTTCAGTTTCCTACCTTGGACTCTCAGCCCTATCGCAATAGCCAAACTGATGATTAAGACAATGAAGCAGGCGATGCCAAGATGTGTTGAAGTTATTGATCTTCTTCCTCCAGCTGTTTCCTGCCCAGTTTTACCTGGAATAGAGAAGTAAAGATTGACCCACGTTGAGCAGCCTGTGTAACTGCACGGAACAGACAATGGTGACGTATCTACCCCCCTTATCGAGAGAAACAACAACCACGTTACTCATTTATATCCCGCGTTTCACATCCCAGCGCACGGTACAGGAGGCTTATCAAAGAGAATCGAACACCGAGTCACACAGGGAGATATTAGGGACAGGAAACCAAAAGCTCAGACACAGAGATTGGTACAAGGAGCGTCTTAAGGAGGGTAGAGAGAGAGAGACAGACAGAGAGAGAGAGAGCCAGATAAAAAGGGTGACAGATGGAGAGAAATGGAGAGAGACAGAGAGTGAGAGACAGATATATAGGAGGATAGGTTTAGCGAGAGTTCTCTGCAGCTCAGGGCCCAGGCAGCTGAAGGCTTTCGGGGATAAACATAGATACAGAGTAAAGGTTCTACCACACCATACCCATCAAACACTCCCAGCATAGGTAAAGCACCTGGTTAAATACAGAGTAAAGCTCCCTCTACACTGTCCCCATCAAACACTCCCAGTACAGGTACAGCACGGGGTTAGATATAGAGTAAAGCTCCCTCTACACTGTCCCCATCAAACACTCCCAGGACAGGTACAGCGTGGGGTTAGATACAGAGTAAAGCTCCCTCTACACCGTCTTCATCAAACACTCCCAGGAGAGGTACAGCACAGGGTTAGGTACAGAGTAAAGCTCCCTCTACACCGTCTTCATCAAACACTCCCAGGGCAGGTACAGCACGGGGTTGGATACAGAGTAAAGCTCCCTCTACACTGTCCCCATCAAACACTCCCAGTACAGGTACAGCACGGGGTTAGATATAGAGTAAAGCTCCCTCTACACTGTCCCCATCAAACACTCCCAGGACAGGTACAGCGTGGGGTTAGATACAGAGTAAAGCTCCCTCTACACCGTCTTCATCAAACACTCCCAGGAGAGGTACAGCACAGGGTTAGGTACAGAGTAAAGCTCCCTCTACACCGTCTTCATCAAACACTCCCAGGGCAGGTACAGCACGGGGTTGGATACAGAGTAAAGCTCTCTCTACACTGTCCCCATCAAACACTCCCAGTACAGATACAGCACGGGGTTAGATACAGAGTAAAGCTCCCTCTACACCGTCTTCATCAAACACTCCCAGGACAGATACAGCACGGGGTTAGATACAGAGTAAAGCTCCCTCTACACCGTCCCCATCAAACACTCCCAGGACAGGTACAGCACGGTGTTAGATACAGAGTAAAGCTCCCTCCACACCGTCCGCATCAAACACTCCCAGGACAGGTACAGCACGGGGTTAGACACAGAGTAAATCTCACCTCTCTCCCTCTCTCTCAATCTCCCTCACCATCTCTCTCTCTCTCTCCCTCTATCTGCCTCTGTCTCTCTCCATCTCTCTCTCACCATCTCTGTCTCTCTCACTCTCAATCTCTCTCATCGTCTTTCTGTCTCTCACTCTCGCAATCTCTCTCCGTCTCTCTCTCTCGATCTCTCACCACCTCTCTGTCTCTCGCACTCTCAATATCTCTCTGCATTTCTCTGCCTCTCTCTTTCTCAATCTCTCTCACCATCTCTCTCTCTTAATCTCTCTCACCATGTCTCTCCCTGCCTCTCGCACTCTCAATATCTCTCTCCATTTCTCAGCCTCTCTCTTTCTCAATCTCTCTCACACTCCCTCTCGCTCCCCGTCTATTCAACAGTTTAACCTACGTTCACTGGGGGCTGTCGTGTTCTTTTTGGTGTATCTCATATTCATGTCGTCGCTGTCCTGCTCCATGATTTGTGTCTGAGGGGTCTCTATCCTCTGTTCCTGATGTGTCTGCTTCTCTCTCTCTCTCAGATGTGTCTCAGTCTTTCCTCAGACTCGATGTCAGGGCGAAAACTTCCTTAGAACTGTTTCTATTTTCTTCCTTTTTGTAATACCACTTCCCCTTAGACCTGTGTGACAAAGTGGTTCAGTTAACCATGTACAGCAGCTGATGAAGTCTTGACATTTTTGCCAAGCACAGGGAGAGCCAACATGGTTTCAGGGAACATCGGCAGAATTCAAAATCATTTCACAAGCCTCTCGACTGCTTGTTGTAACTGGAAAAGGTCTATACACTCAGACACCCACGCATGCTGATGCATAAACACAAGCACATACACACACACATACACATACAAACACTCACACACACGCTGACACATAAACACACACACACGGACATTCACACACACATGCTCACACACACACAATCACACAATCTCACACAAACAGACACACATGCACACACACACGCATGTATGCGCGCACACACACACACGAACACACACACTCACCAACAAACACACACGCACACACACACTCTCTCACACCACATGTACACACACACACATATGTGCACACACACACATACACACTCTCACACACACACACAGAAACACACACACACTGAATGATCCTCAGAACCCTCCTGGAAACACTAACCAAAAACCTGGAAGCAAATATCACTTGTCATTTTATTCCAAAGTGGATGGTTTATCTTCCTATTGGTCCTCCCGGTGAGCATTGAGGTCAGGCCTTGCCTTCACCGACCAGGCAGTGAGCGTAGGTACATCCATACGAACATGTGAACATAGGAACCAGGAGCAGCAGGAGGCCACTCAGCCCGTTGTGCCTGCCCCACCATTCAGTAAGACCATGTCCGATCTGAATGTAACCTTATTATGTCACAGCCAGGGGTAAAGGCCGAGGGCTTCAAATTCAAATCCCAGACGGAAACTTGAAACAACTGTTATAACCCATTTTTGCAATTTGTAAGTTTCCAGAAGCAGACTTTAAATTCAGTAGTAATAAGACCACTGGGTCTCAAGAGGTTTTTTTTTTATAAAACTAAATTAAACATTCATTAATACAAGGCAGACTGTAAACACATACATACGTCTACAAAATTGCTACTATGATAACTACAAAAATCGTCTAATTAATCTGACTCTCAGACTCCCAGTAAAGCAACAGTAAATCTCAGATTTAAACAGACCCCTGGCAAAGCAGACCCTAGACAGCCACATTTAAAATGAGTTTCTTGCAGCTCTGGGTCCTTGCAGACAGCAGCTTTGTACTTCTCACACTTGTTGGATCTGAAAGTGCCTCTGCCTTACACACACTCTCCTTTTTCCTTTATACATATCTTTCTTTTCGAATTTTCCCTTGTGTCATTAGGCTTTTAGTTTTACCTCTCCTAACGATGACATTCTTTCATCCCATCAATTATATCAGGAAGCTGAAAAAAATAAATACATGGCTTGGCATCTTCTAGCTAGGTGTAAGATTTCACCCGCTCTTTTGAATGGTTTATTTAAAAATGCAAATTGCCCCCTTGACACCCATGTTTCCAAACTTCCTCATGTTTACCTAATTACCATTTCAAACCTACTTCTTTCTCTACATCAAATCCTCTAGACCAGTTATCTTTAATCCAATTAAGACACACACAAATGCACACACAGACACAGGCACCACTAAACTCTATTTTAAACAATAATTTCCAACAGCATTATAGAAATTAATATCTCTTCATAACACCTCAACCCCACATTCCCGCCTACCCCCGACACCCTTATTAATCCAGAATCCATCTCGCTCAGTCTTAAAAATATTCAAAGTCTCTACTTCCAGCGCCTTTTGAGGAAGGGAATTCCAAAGGCTCACGACCTTCTGAGAGAAAAAATTTCCCCTCATCTCTGTCTTAAATGAGCGACCCCTTATTTTTAAACAGTGACCCCTCATTCTCGATTCTCCCACAAGGGGAAACATCCTCTCCACATCCACCCTCTCAAGACCCCTCAGGATCTTGTATGTTTCAATCAAGTCCCCTCTCACCCTTCTAATCTCCAATGGATACGAGCCTAACCTGTCCAAACTTTCCTCATAAGACAGCCCGCCCATTCCAGGGATTAGTCTAGTAAACCTTCTCTGAATTGCTCCCAATGCATTTACATCCTTCCTTAAATAAGGAGACCAATACTGTGCACAATACTCCAGATGTGGTCTTACCAGCGCCCTGTACAACTGAAGGTCATAGAGTTAAGTTCTCTTCATTTGCTGAGATAAGACAGAGCTATGCTTTATTCTTTGATTATTGTCAGCTTAAACTTCGTACATTATTTGTTTGAATCTTCTGCATTTATTTTAAGGTGGATTTGAGCCTCTTGCATTTATTTACAGGTGGATTTGTTATTCTGCATGTAGTTCTACATTGGTTTGCTATCCTGTGTTTACTTTTAGGTGAATTTGCATCTCTTTTTAAGAACAACAAAGAACAAAGAAAAGTACAGCACAGGAACAGGCCCTTCGGCCCTCCAAGCCTGCGCCGATCATATTGCCCGTCAAATGGATTTCAATCTCCTGCATTTATTCTTAGGTGGATTTGAATGTCCTGCATTTATTTTGAGGTGGATTTGCGATCCTGAATTTCTTTTTAGGTGGATTTGAATCTCCTGCATTGATTCTTTAGTGGATTTGTTATCCTGCATTGCTTTTCTGGTGGCACAATCCTCAGAGAAAAAAAATTCTCCTCATCTCTGTCCTAAAAGGGCAACCTCTAATTTTAAAACAGTGGCCCCTATTTCTGGACTCATCCACAAGAGCCAACATCCTTTCCATGTACACCTTATCAAGTCCATTCAGGATCTTATAAAATTCAATCAAGACATGCCTCGCTTTTCAAACCCCCAGTAAAATCAAGCCCAGTCTGTCCAACCTTCCCTCATAAGACAACCCACTTATCCAGGTATCAATCTAGTAAACCTCCTCTGAACTGTCTCAAATGCATTTACATCCTTCCTTAAATAAGGAGGCCAAAACTGCACACAGTATTTGAGATGCCATCTCACCAATGCCCTGTATAACTGAAGCATAGCATTCTTACGTTAATGGGCCTCCTCCTGTTCCTGTGTAACAGGCTTGTGATGGGCTGAATGGCCTCCTATTGTTCCTGCATAACAGGTTCGAGAGGCTGAATGGCCTCCTCCTGTTCTTGTAGAACAGAGTTGACAGAGGCTGAATGGCGTCCTCCTGTTCCTGTGTAACAGTCTTGAGAGGGGCTGAATGGCCTCCTCCTGTTCCTGTGTACCAGGCTCGAGAGGGGCTGAATGGCCTCCTCCTGTTCCTTTGTAACAGTCTCGAGAGGGGCTGAATGGCCTTCTCCTGTTCCTGTGTAACAGGCTTGAGAGGGGCTGAATGTCCTCCTCCTGTTCCTGTGTAACAGGCTCCGAGAGGGGCTGAATGGCCCTCCTCCTATTCCTGTGTAACAGGCTCCGAGAGGGGCTGAATGTCCTCCTCCTGTTCCTGTGTAACAGGCTCCGAGAGGGGCTGAATGGCCCTCCTCCTATTCCTGTGTAACAGGCTCCGAGAGGGGCTGAATGTCCTCCTCCTGTTCCTGTGTAACAGGCTCTGAGAGGGGCTGAATGTCCTCCTCCTGTTCCTGTGTAACAGGCTCCGAGAGGGGCTGAATGGCCCTCCTCCTATTCCTGTGTAACAGGCTCCGAGAGGGGCTGAATGTCCTCCTCCTGTTCCTGTGTAACAGGCTCTGAGAGGGGCTGCACAACAGGTCTCTCCCTCGAGCGAGCAGCCATTGTGGTCGGTGATATTTTTCACACGAGATTCTGTGAGAGATTGCGCTGCATCAACATGAATCATGGCCACATTGCACTGAACACAGTTCAGCAGCAAAACTGCACAGAACGATGAGCTCATGAACGTTCACCAGGAATACCAGTCAACACAAAACCTCAATAACCTGAGAGTCTTTCAGGATAAAGAGAGCAAAAGTTCAACAGAGAGCATGGAGTTGGCTTAAGCTTCACTTAGATGGTAAACTACCACCCTCTATCTCTCTCTCACTCTCTCTCAGGGTGATATCTGTACACTGACTGGTGTCTCTCAGTCCCCTCTCTCTCAGGGAGATATCTGTACACTGACTGGTGTCTCTCAGTCCCCTCTCTCTCAGGGAGATATCTGTACACTGACTGGTGTCTCTCAGTCCCCTCACTCTCAGGGAGATATCTGTACGCTGACTGGTGTCTCTCAGTCCCTCCCTCTCTCAAGGAGATATCTGTTCACTGACTGTTGTCTCACAGTATCCTCTCTCAGGAAGTTATCTGTACACAGACTGGTGTTTCTCAGTCCCTCTCTCTCAGGGAGATATCCCCACACTGACTGGTGTTTCTCAATCCCCTCTCTCAGGGAGATATCTGTACACTGACTGGTGTGTCTCAGTCCCATCCCTGTCAGGGAGATGTCTGTACACTGACTGGTGTCTCTCAGTCCCCTCTCTCTCAGGGAGATATCTGTACGCTGACTGGTGTCTCTCAGTCCCTCCCTCTCTCAAGGAGATATCTGTTCACTGACTGTTGTCTCACAGTATCCTCTCTCTCAAGGAGATATCTGTACACTGACTGGTGTCTCTCAGTCCCTCTCTCAGGAAGTTATCTGTACACAGACTGGTGTTTCTCAGTCCCTCTCTCTCAGGGAGATATCCCCACACTGACTGGTGTTTCTCAATCCCCTCTCTCAGGGAGATATCTGTACACTGACTGGTGTGTCTCAGTCCCATCCCTGTCAGGGAGATGTCTGTACACTGACTGATGTCTTTCAGTCCCCTCTCTCTCAGTGAGATCTGAACACTGATTGGTGTCTCTCAGTCTCTCTCTCTCAGGGAGATATCTGTACACCGACTGGTGTCTCTCAGTCCCATTCTCTCTCAGGGAGATATCTGTACACTGACTGGTGTCTCTCAGTCCCCACTCTCTCAGGGAGATATCTGTACACAGACTAGTGTCCCTGAGTGCCTCTCAGTAGTAATGCAATCAGTAACACAGGGCGCTGGGGGGAGAGGGGTTACTGAGTGACGATGTTTATGTGAGCTTCATTAACATCAGTAGAGATACAGTCAGTAACACAGGGCACTGGGGGCAGACAGGTTTCTGAGTGACTGTAAGGGAGCTGGCTTAACATCAGTAGAAATACAGTCAGTAACAGAGGGCGCTGGGGGAAGAGGGGTTACTGAGTGACAGTGTTTATGTGAGCTTCATTAACATCATTAGAGATACAGTCAGTAACACAGGGTGCTGGGGGAGCGGGGTTTCTGAGTGACAGTGTGGGGGAGCGGAATTAACATCAGTAGAGATACAGTCAGTAACACAGGGTGCTGGGGGGAGAGGGGTTACTGAATGACTTTGAGAGAGCTGAATTAACATCAGTGGAGATACCGTAGGTAACACAGGGCGCTGGGGGGAGAGGGGTTACTGAGTGACAGTGTGAGGGAGCTGGATTAACATCAGTAGAGATACAGTCAGTAACACAGGGCGCTGGGGGGAGAGGGGTTACTGAGTGACTGTGTGAGGGAGCTGGATTAACATCAGTAGAGATACAGTCAGTCACACAGGGCGCTAGGCGAGAGGGGTTACTGAGTGACAGTGTGAGGGAGCTAGATTGACATCAGAAGAGATAAAGTCAGTGAAACAGGGCGCTGGGGGTAGAGGGGTTACTGAGTGACTGTGTGAGGGAGCTGGATTAACATCAGTAGAGATAGAGTGATTCACCCAGGGCGCTGGGGGAGAGCAGTTACTGAGTGACAGTGTGAGGGACCTGGATTAACATCAGTAGTGATACAGCCAGCAAGACTGTGCGCTGCGGGGAGAGAGGGGTTACTGAGTGACAGTTGAGGGAGCTGGATTAACATCAGTAGACATACAGTCAGTAACACAGGGCGCTGGGTGGAGAGAAGTTGCGGTGTGACTGTGTGGGAGCTGGATTAACATCAGTAGTGATACAGCCAGCAAGACTGTGAGCTGCGGGGAGAAGAGTTACTGAGTGACAGTTGAGGGAGCTGGATTAACATCAGTGGAGCTACAGTCAGTAACACAGGGTATTGGGGGGGAGACGGGTTACTGAGTGACAACGTGAGGGAGCTGGATTAAAATCAGTAGAGATACAGTCAGTGACACAGGGCACTGGGGTAGTGGTGTTGCTGAGTGACAGTGTGAGGGAGCTGGATTGACATCATTGGAGGTACAGTCAGTAACACGGGTTGCTGGGGGGAGATGGGTTACTGAGTGATAGTGTGTGTGAGCTGGATTAACATCAGCAGAGATATAGTCAGTAACTCCGGGCACTGGGGGAGAGAGGGGTTACTGACTGAACGTTTGAGGGAGCTGGATTAACATCAGTGGAGATACAGTCAGTAACACAGGGCGCTGGGGGAAGAGGGGTTACTGAGTGACAGTGTGAGGGAGCTGGATTAACATCAGTAGAGATACAGTCAGTAACACAGGGAGCTGGGGGGAGAGGGGTTACTGAGTGAGTGTGTGAGGGAGCTGGATTATCATCAGTAGAGATATAGTCAGTAACACAGGGTGCTGGGGGGAGAGGGGTTACTGAGTGACGGTGTGAGGGAGCTGGATTAACATCAGTAGTGATACAGTCAGTAACACAGGGCGCTGGGGGTAGAGGGGTTACTGAGTGAGATTGTGAGGGAGCTGGATTAACATCTTTGGAGGTACAGTCAGTAACACAGGGCGCTGGGGGGGAGAGGTTACTGAGTGAGAGTGTGAGTGAGCTGGATTAACATCAGTAGAGGTACAGTCAGTAACACAGAGCGCTGCGGGGAGATAGGTTACTGAGTGACAGTGTGTGGGATCTGAATTAACATCAGTAGAGGTACAGTCAGTAACACAGAGCGCTGCGGGGAGATAGGTTACTGAGTGACAGTGTGAGGGATCTGAATTAACATCAGTAGAGATACCGTCAGTAACAGAATGCGTTGGGGGAAGAGGGGTTATGGAATGAGAGTGTGAGTGAGCTGGATTAAGATCAGTAGAGGTACAGTCAGTAACACAGGGCGCTGGGGGGAGAGGGGTTACTGAGTGACAATGTGAGTGAGCTGGATTAACATCAGTAGAGATACAGTCAGTAACACAGGGCGCTGGGGGGAGAGGGGTTTCTGAATGACAGTGTGAGGGAGCTGGATTAACATCAGTGGAGATACAGTCAGTAACATAGTGCGCTGGGAGGAGAGGTGTTACTGGAGTGACAGTGTGAGGGAGCTGCAATAACATCATTAGATATACAGTCAGGAACACAGGGCGCTGGGGAGACATGGGTTACTGTGTGACAGCGTGAGGGAGCTGGATTATCATCAGTAGAGATACAGTCAGTAACACAGAGCTCTGCGGGAGAGCGGTTACTGAGTGACTTTGAGGGAGCTGGTTTAACATCAGTAGAGATACTGTCAGTAACACAGGGCGCTGAGGGGAGAGGGTTTACTAAGTGACTGTGAGGGAGCTGGATTAAAATCAGTTGAGATACAGTCTGTAACACAAAGCGCTGGGGTGAGAGGGGTTACTAGAGTGGCAGTGTGTGGGAGCTGGATTAACATCAGTAGAGATACAGTCATCAAGACTGTGCGCTACGGGGTGAGGGGTGACTGAGTGACAGTTTGTGGGAGCTGGATTAACATCAGTAGAGATACAGTCAGTAACACAGGGCGCTGGGTGGAGAGGGGTTACTGGGTGACAGTGTGAGGGAGCTGGATTAACATCAGTAGAGATACAGTTAGTAACACAGGGTGCTGGGGGGAGAGGGGTTACTGAGTGACTGTGTGAGGGAGCTGGATTAACATCAGTAGAGATACAGTCAGTAACACAGGGCGCTGGGGGGGAGAGGTGTTACTTAGTGACACTAATTATTGCTATTAGTGAGACTTGGTTGCAGGAGGGGCAGGACTGGCAGCTCAATGTTCCGGGGTTCCGTTGTTTCAGATGTGATAGAGGGGGAGGGATGAAAGGGGAAGGAGTGGCATTACTAGTCAGGGAAAATATTGCAGCTGTGCATAAGCAGGACAGCCCGGAGGGCTCGTCTGCAGAGGCCATATGGGTGGATCTGAGGAATGGGAAAGGTGTGACCACACTAATAGGGTTGTATTATAGACTGCCCAATAGTCAGAGAGAATTGGAGGAGCAAATCTGTAGAGAGATAGCAGACCGATGTAAGAAACAGAAAGTTGTGATAGTAGGAGATTTTAACTTTCCACATATTGACTGGGACTCCCATACTGTAAAAGGGCTGGATGGCTTGGAGTTTGTCAAATGTTTTCAGGAAAGTTTTCTAAATCAATATATAGAGTTACCAACGAGAGAGGATGCAATACTTGATCTCCTATTAGGGAACCAGACAGGTCAGGTGACAGAAGTATGTGTAGGCGAACATTTTTGGTCCAGTGACCGCAATGTCATTAGTTTTAAGCTAATTATGGATAAGGATAGGTCTGGTCCTCGAGTTGAGATTCTAAATTGGAGAAAGGCCAATTTTGTGGAAATGAGAAAGGATCTAGGAAGAGTGGATTGGCATAAGTTGTTTTCTGGCAAGGATGTGTTCAGTAAGTGGAAGGCATTCAAAGGCGAAACTTTGAGAGTGCAGAGTTTGCATGTCCTTGTCAGGATTAAAGGCAAAGTTAACAGGCATAGGGAACCTTGGTTTTCAAGGGATATTGGCGATCTGGTTAAGAAGAAGAGAGAGGTGTATAGCAGGTATAGGCAACAAGAAGCAAATGAGGTACTTGTAGAGTATAGAAAATGTAAGAAAATACTAAAAAAGGAAATCAGGAAGGTAAAAAGAAGACATGAGGTTGCTTTGGCAGATAATGTGAAGGTAAACCCGAAGGGTTTCTACAAGTATATCAAGAGTAAAAGGATAGTAAGGGACACAATTGGTCCCCTTGAAGACCAGAGTGGTCATCTGTGTGTGGAGCCTCACGAGATGGGGGAGATCTTAAACAGTTTTTTTGCATCAGTATTTACTCAGGAAACTGGCATAGTGTATAAGGAAGGAAGGGAAACAAGCAGTAGTTTCATGGAACATATAGAGATTAGAGAGGAGGAGGTGCTTGCTGCCTTACAGCGAATAAAGGTAGATAAATCCCCCGGGCCTGACATGATATTCCCTCAGACCTTAAGGGAGACTAGCGTAGAAATTGCAGGGGCCCTAGCAGAAACATTTAAAATGTCCTTAGCCACGGGTGAGGTGCCGGAGGTTTGGAGGGTAGCTCATGTTGTTCCGTTGTTAAAAAAGGCCCCAAAAGTAAACCAGGTAATTACAGGCCAGTGAGCCTGACGTCAGTAGTAGGTAAATTATTGGAAGGTGTTCTGAGAGATCGGATATATAATTATTTGGACAGCCAAGGGCTGGTTAAGGATAGTCAGCATGGCCTTGTGCATGGTAGGTCGTGTTTAACGAGCCTTGTAGAGTTTTTCGAGGAGGTTACCAAGAAAGTAGATGAAGGAAAGGCTGTGAATGTTGTCTACATGGACTTTAGTAAGGCCTTTGACAAGGTCCCACATGGGAGGTTAGTTCAGAAGGTTCAGACACTTGGTATCCATGGAGAGGTTGTAAACTGGATTCGAAATTGGCTGTGTGGGAGAAGACAGAGAGTGGTAGTGGATGATTGCTTCTCAGACTGGAGGTCTGTGACTAGTGGTGTGCCTCAGGGCTCTGTACTGGGACCATTGTTGTTTGTTGTCTATATCAATGATTTGGATGATAATGTGGTGAATTGGATCAGCAAGTTTGCTGATGACGCTAAGATTGGAGGTGTTGTGGACAGCGAGGAAGGCTTTCAAAGCTTGCAGAGAGATCTGGACCAACTGGAAAAATGGGCCAGAAAATGGCAGATGGAATTTAATGCGGAAAAGTGTGAGGTGTTACATTTTGTAAGGTCAAACCAAGGTAGGACATACACAGTAAATGGTAGGGCACTGAGGAGTGCGGAGGAACAAAGGGATCTGGGAGTTCAGATACATAATTCCCTGAAAGTGGCATCACAGGTAGACAAGGTTGTAAAGAAAGCTTTTGGCATACTGGCCTTCATAAATCAAAGTATTGAGTATAGGAGTTGGGATGTTATGGTGAGGTTGTATAAGACATTGGTGAGGCCAACTTTGGAGTATTGTGCACAGTTCTGGTCGCCTAACTACAGGAAGGATATCAGTAAGATTGAGAGAGTGCAGAGAAGATTTACTAGGATGTTGCCGGGTCTTAAAGAGTTGAGTTACAGGGAAAGATTAAACAGGTTAGGACTTTATTCCTTGGAGCGTAGAAGAATGAGGGGAGATTTGATAGAAGTTTACAAAATTGTGAGGGGTATAGACAGAGTAAATGCGAGTAGGCTCTTTCCACTTAGATTAGGAGAGATAAACACGAGAGGACACGGCTTTAGGGTGAAAGGGGAAAGGTTTAGGGGGAACTTCTTCACTCAGAGAGTGGTGAGAGTGTGGAACGAGCTACCATCTGATGTGGTAAATGCGGACTTCCTCTTAAGTTTTAAGAATAAATTAGATAGATACATGGATGGGAGACGTCTGGAGGGCTATGGACTAGGTGCAGGTCAATGGGACTAGCGGAATAATATTTCGGCACAGACTAGAAGGGCCGAATGCCCTGTTTTCTGTGATGTAGTGTTCTATAGTTCAATGGTTCGATGTGAGGGAGCTGAATTAACATCAGTAGAGATACAATCAGTCACACAGGGCACTAGGGGAGAGGGGTTACTGAGTGAGATTGTGAGGGAGCTGGAATAACATCAGTAGAGATACAGTCAGTAACAAAGGGCGCTGGGATAGTGGTGTTGCTGAGTGGCTGAGTGACTGTGTGAGGGAGCTGGATTGACATCCATAGAGATACAGTCAGTAACACAGCGAGCTGGGTGGAGAGGCTTTACTGAGTGACAGTGTGAGGGAGCTGGATTAACTTCAGCAGAGATACAGTCAGTAATACAGGGTGCTGGGGTAAAGAGGGTATTGAGTGAGAGTGTGAGGGAGCTGGATTGACATCAGTTGAGATACAGTCAGTAAGACAGGGTGCTGGGGATGAGGGGTTACTGAGTGACAGTGTGAGGGAGCAAAAATAACAGCAGTAGAGATACAGTCAGTAACACAGGGCGCTGGGGGGAGAGGGGTTACTGAGGGACAGTGTGAGGGAGCAGGATTAACATCAGTAGAGATACAGTCAGTAACACAGGGAGCTGGGGGGAGAGGGGTTACTGGGTGACAGTGTGAGGGAGCTGGATTAACATCAGTATAGATACAGTCAGTAACACAGGGCGCTGGGGGGAGAGGGATTAATGAGTGACAGTGTGAGGGAGATGGATTAACTCCAGCAGAGGCACAGTCAGTAAAACAGGGTGCGGGGGGAGAGGGTTTACTGAGTGACAGTGTGAGGGAGCTGGATTAGCATCAGTAGAGATACAGTCAGTAACACAGGGCGCTGGGGCAGATGGGTTACTGGAGTGACAGTGTGTGGGAGCTGGATTAACATTAGAAGAGATACAGTCATTAATACAAAGTTCTGGGGGCGAAGGTTTACTGAATGACAATGTGAGGGAGCTGGATTAACATCAGCAGAGACACAGTCAGTAACACAGGGCGCTGGGGGGAGAGGGGTTACTGAGTGAGTGTGTGAGGGAGCTGGATTAACATCAGCAGAGACACAGTCAGTAACACCGGGCGCTGGGGGGAGAGGGGTTACTGAGTGACAATGTGAGTGAGCTGGATTAACATCAGCAGAGACACAGTCAGTAACACAGGGCGCTGGGGGGTGAGAGGTTACTGAGTGACAGTGTGAGGGATCTGAATTAACATCAGTAGAGATACAGTCAGTAACACAGGGCGCTGGGAGGAGAGGGGTTACTGAGTGATAGTGTGAGGGAGCTGGATTAACATTAGTAGAGATACAGTCAGTAACACCGGGCGCTGGTGGAGAGGGGTTACTGAGTGACGGTGTGAGGGAGCTAGATTAACATCAGTATAGATACAGTCAGTAACAAAGGGCGTTGGAGTAGTGGGGTTGCTGAGTGACAGTGTGAGAGAGGTAGTCAGTAACACAGGGCACTGTGGAGACAGGGGTTACTGAGTGACAATGCGAGGGAGCTGGATTAACATCAGTAGAGATACAGTCAGTAACACATGGCGCTGAGCGGAGAGGGGTTACTGAGTGACTGTGTGAGGGAGCTGGATTAACATCAATAGAGATACAGTCAGTAACACAGGGCGCTGAGGGTGTGCGGTTGCTGAGTGACTGTGTGAGGGAGCTGGATTAACATCAGTAGAGATACAGTCAGTAACACAGGGCGCTGAGGGTGTGAGGTTGCTGAGTGAGTGTGTGAGGGAGCTGGATTAACATCAGTAGAGATACAGTCAGTAACACATGGCGCTGGGGGGAGAGAGGGGTTACTGAGTGAGTGTGTGAGGGAGCTGGATTAACATCAGTAGAGATACAGTCAGTAACACATGGCGCTGGGGGGAGAGGGGTTACTGAGTGACAGTGTGAGGGAGCTGGATTAACATCAGTAGAGATACAGTCAGTAACACAGGGCGCTGGGGGGAGAGGGGTTACTGAGTGAGTGTGTGAGGGAGCTGGATTAACATCAGTAGAGATACAGTCAGTAACACAGGGCGCTGGGGGGAGAGGGGTTACTGAGTGAGTGTGTGAGGGAGCTGGATTAACATCAGTAGAGATACAGTCAGTAACTTGGTAACCCATCCCCGCTCTTTAAGAGTGGTAAAGCCTCATTAGAATCAGGCCCCATCCTCCCCGGCACTGGGATCACAACCACCTCAACATGAAGGGTAAACCAGGTCTGAACTTTCTAAACACTCACATCCAAAATATAAAGTTATAAACTGCTCCAAACACCTCGAAAAACTGGGGTTCTCCTCACCCCCTCCCCCCAAACTGTGGGACTCCTCACCCCCTCCCCACAAACTGTGGGACACCTCACCCCCTCCCCCCCCAAACTGTGGGACTCCTCACCCCCTCCCCCCACCCCGCAAACTGTGGGACTCCTCACCCCCTCCCCCCAAACTGTGGGACTCCTCACCCCCTCCCCCCCCCCAAACTGTGGGACTCCTCACCCCCTCCCCCCACCCCGCAAACTGTGGGACTCCTCACCCCCTCCCCCCAAACTGTGGGACTCCTCACCCCCTCCCCCCCCAAACTGTGGGACTCCTCACCCCCTCCCCCCACCCCGCAAACTGTGGGACTCCTCACCCCCTCCCGCAAACTGTGGGACTCCTCACCCCTCCCCCCCCCCCCCCCCCAAACTGTGGGACTCCTCACCCCCTCCCTCCCCCCCCCCAAACTGTGGGACTCCTCACCCCCTCCCCCCACCCCAAACTGTGGGACTCCTCACCCCCTCCCCCCAAACTGTGGGACTCCTCACCCCCTCCCCCCAAACTGTGGGACTCCTCACCCCCTCCCCCCAAACTGTGGGACTCCTCACCCCCTCCCCCCAAACCGTGGGACTCCTCACCCCCTCCCCCCAAACCGTGGGACTCCTCACCCCCTCCCCCCCAAACTGTGGGACTCCTCACCCCCTCCCCCCAAACTGTGGGACTCCTCACCCCCTCCCCTCACCCAAACTGTGGGACTCCTGACCCCCACCCCCTCCCCAAACTGAGGGACTCCTCACCCCACCCCCCCCCCCAAACTCTGGGACCCCTCCCCACCCCCCCCCCAAACTGAGGGACTCCTCACCCCCTCCCCCCCCCCCAAACTGTGGGACCCCTCACCCCCTCCCCCCAAACTGTGGGACCCCTCCCCTGAGGAGGGAGTGACTGGCCCGCTCTCTCGCTCCCGCTCTCTCGGAGATCTGCTCTCTCTCTCACTTTTACGACGGTGATGACCTGTTCTTCTCGAGTCACTGACCACTGGACCGGAGCCTCCAGAGGAGGAACTGCAGGCAAACGCTTCACTGGGCAAATAGTGAGGCAGTGGCACTCAGTCCCTCACTCTCTCACTCCCTCTGAATGCCTGGGAGAGGCTGGACATGTCACGGTGCTGTTCTGCTCTCCTACCAGCAAGGGAACGGGTCGGGCACTGCAGCAGACGGGAAAAGATGAATGGTTGTGAGGTGTTGCGTGTTGTGGGGCGGGCGAGGGGGTGGGGGGTGGGGGGTGGTGGGTGGAGGTGGGCAGGACAGTGGGAGTGACGGCCTGGGGTCTTTCTACAAGCCTGGAGTATTCATCAGATGAAGAGTCATAAGGACTCGAAACGTTACCTGTCTTCCTCTCCGCAGATGCTGTCAGACCTGCTGAGTTTTTCCAGCTATTTTTAGTTTTGTTTCAGATTTCCAGCGTCCGCAGTGTTTTGCTTTTATCCTGGTCAATCCCCTCTGCACTCTCTCCGGTGCAGTCACTTCCTTCCTATAATGCGGATTCCTGAACTGCACGTAATACTCGAGCTGTGGCCTAACCAGCGTTTTATACAGTTCCAGCATAACCTCCCTGCTCTTATATTCTGTGCCTCGGCTAATAAAAGCAAGTATCCCATTTGCCTTCTTAACCACCTTATCTACCTGTCCCGCTACCTTAAGGAACTGGTGGACATGCACACCAAGGTCCCTCTGATCCTCAGTACTTCCCATTCATCATGTATTCCCTCACACTTATCCGGGTTAATTCCATTAGCCACTGATCAGCCAATCTGACATCAGCCCATCTCTCTCCTCCTGAAATCTAAGGCTATCCTCCTCACTATTTACCACCCCACCAATTTTCGTGTCATCCGCGAACTTACTGACCAGCCCTCCTACATTCAAGTCTAACTCGTTTATATATGCCACAAACATCAAGGGACCCAACACCGATCCCTGTGGAACCCCACTGGACACAGGCATCCAGTCACAAAAACCCCCCTCGACCTTCACCCTCTGCTTCCTGCCACTCAGCCAATTCTGGATCCAATTTGCTAAATTGCCTTGGATCCCATGGGCTTTTACCTTCGTTATCAGTCTCCCACGCGGGACCTTATCAAAAGCCTTGCTGAAGCCCAAGTAGACTATGTCAAATGCATTGCCCTCATCTACATACCTGGTCACCTCTTCGAAAAATTCAATCAAATTGGTCAGACATGACCTCCCCTTAACAAAACCACACTGACTCTCCTTGATTTAATCCCTGCCTCTCCAAGTGTAGATTAATTCTGTCCCTCAGAATTGCTTCCAATAGTTTCCCCACCACTGAGGTTAGACTGACTGGCCTGTAGTTGCCTGGTTTATCCCTTCCTCACTTCTTCAATAATGGTACCACGTTGGCTGTCCCCCAGTCCTCTGGCACCTCTCCTGTGGCCAGAGAGGTAATGAAAATTATTGCCAGTGCCCCTGCTATCTCCTCCCTTGCCTCACTCAACAGCCTGGGATACATTTCATCCGGGCCTGGAGATTTATCTACTTTTAAGCCTGCCAGACCACTTAGAACCTCTTCCCTTTCTATGCTCATTTCTTTCATTATATCACAGTCCTTCTGCCTGATTTCCATACCCACATCGTCCCTCTCACTTGTGAACACCGACACAAAGTATTCATTTAGAACCATACCTACGTCTTCCGGCTCCACACTCAAATTACCACTATGGTCCTTAATGGGCCCTACTCTTTCCCTAGTTATCCTCTTACTCTTGATGTACTTGTCAAATAACTTTGGATTTTCCTTTATTTTACCTGCCAATGTTTTTCATGCCCTCTTTTTGTTCTAATTTCCTTTTTAAGTTTCCCCCCTACACATTCTATACTCCTCTCGGGTTTCCGCTGTTTTGAGCCCTTAGTATCTGCCATAAGCCTCCCTTTTTCTATTTATCCAATCCTGTATATCCCTCGACATCCAGGGTTCCCTGGATTTGTTGGTCCCACCCTTTGCCTTTACAGGATTATGTTGGCCCTCTACTCTCACTATTTCCTTCTTGAATGAGTCCCACTGATCTGATGCAGATTTACCTGAAAGCAGCTGCTCCCAGTCCACTCTGGCCAAATCATATTTGACCTTATTAAAATCTGCCTTCCCCCAATTTGGAACTCTGATTTCTCGCCCATCCTTGTCCTTTTCCATAACAACCTGGAATCAAATAGAGTTATGATCACTGTCTGCAAAATGCTCCCCCACTGATACCTCTACCAATTGCATTTGTTGGAGTTGTTCAATGTTGAGGTTGTTGTTGAATTTGTTGGTGTTTCTCAACGTTGGGTTGTTGTTGAATTTGTTGTTTTTAAATGTTGAGGTTGTTGTTGAGGTTGTTGGTGTTTTTTAATGTTGAGGTTGTTGTTGAATTTGTTGGTGTTTCTCAATATTGAGGTTGTTGTTGAGGTTGTTGGTGTTTTTCATTGTTGAGGTTGTTGGTGTTTCTCAATGTTGAGGTTGTTGTTGAATTTGTTAGTGTTTTTCAATGTTGAGATTGTTGAATTTGTTGGTGTTTCTCAATGTTGAGGCTGTTGTTGAGGTTGTTGGTGTTTTTCAATGTTGAGGTTGTTGTTGAATTTGTTGTTTTTTAATGTTGAGGTTGTTGTTGAATTTGTTGGTGTTTTTCAATGTTGAGGTTGTTGTTGAATTTGTTGGTGTTTGTCAATGTTGAGGTTGTTAGTGTTTTTTCAATGTTGAGGTTGTTGTTGAATTTGTTGGTGTTTTTCAATGTTGAGGTTGTTGTTGAATTTGGTGGTGTTTTTCAATGTTGAGGTTGTTGTTGAATTTGTTGGTGTTTGTCAATGTTGAGGTTGTTGTTGAATTTGGTGGTGTTTTTCAATGTGTCACATGGACAAACGCAGGTGAATTAAGGAAAGCCAGCATGGACTTGTTCAGGGCAAATCCTGCTTAACGAACTTGCTGGAGTTTTATTGATAAGGGAACAGAGAGGGTTGATGAGGGTACCGTTGTGGATGTGGTGTATATAGACTTCCAGAAGGCATTCGATACAGTGCCACACAACAGGCTTGTCAGAAATGTTATAGCTCACGGGATGAAAGGAATAGCAGCAACGTGGATAGAGAAGGAGAAACAGCTCCGTAGGGGGAAGGAGCGAGGATGAGAGGGACACAGAATTCAGTTAATCGGTGAAAGAAGCAATTGTGTTTTCCTGCTCCTTGTGGTCACTTCCTAGTTAAATATCAGGACACCGAACACACCTAAGGGATTGGTTAAAGCAAAAGTACGTAGGTTGGTGTATGAAGGAATTGAGAAGTTGGGAGCAGTATTACAAAGTTGGAGATCTTGTACACATGTCTGAGTTGGTAGGTTCCTTAGAACGAACTGTTCTGGACAGGAGAGAGACAGGAAAACTGTACTTCTGTCTCTCACCAACTGTCCGAACGCAGAAGGTGTTTTGAATTCTTTGTGAAGTAGGTTGTGGTGTGTTTTCCCAAACCCTCAGTGTGTCTGATCCACTTTACTAATCACTCACAACAAACTCACATTATGATCAACTCGGGTTAGTTTATTTACATTTAAAACCTGGGGCAGGAATGTTCACAAAGTCACACACTCACTCACACTCACACACCCAATCGCACACACTCTCACTCACACACACTCACACAACACAGACACACACTCACACACACAAACACACAAAAACACCATACACACACACAAACACACACACAAGCACACACACCCACACTCTCACACAACCACACACTCACACTCATACACACTCACACACACTCACTCACACTCAAATCCGCACACTCACACGCGAACACGCACAGATACTCACTCTCACAAACACACAGCCACACATACACAGAGACGCACACGCACACATACAGACACACACACACACACAAACACACACACACACACACACACAGAGTAATGGAGGGTAGAAAAAGGAAACATTTACAACTATGGATAGTAACAGTACAAGAACCACGGAGATTAAATGAGTTCACATGATTTCCAGAGTCTGAGAAGAAAAAGTCCAAAGGCTATTTCCGATGTGACCGAGTTCAATTCCAAGTCCAGTGGGAGCTTACTGCACGCAAATTGAATGCCTCGTTTCTGACATGACAACTATGAAAACACTGTAAAGAGTTACTTCATTGGCTGCCAAAGCATGTTGGGGATCTCCTGAGTTAGTGAAAGGTGCTAGAGAAATGCAGGACTTCTGTTCTGTTGCATTTTGTCGGATTCCTGCCTGGATTTATAATGGGGTTTTACAATGTCAACCGTCACACTGTCATTCCCACCTCCCATCACTGGTGGCGCTGCAGGAAGCTCCTCCTGGGGGAGATGGGGAACAAGATGAACTTTCACCTTTCAGACGTGGCCTCGGGCAGCCGGGGATTGTGGGGGAGGGAGGAGGGGCTGGGGATTGTGGGGGAGGGAGGAGGGGCTGGGGATTGTGGGGGAGGGAGGAGGGGCTGGGGATCTTTGGACAATCCTGACACTCTCGTTCTGTGTCCCAGTCTCTCTTCAGGAACAATATTTCTCAATATCAGCTGCCTCGACGCAGGGCAGTGCCCTTTCCTCACAGATGAAACGGAAGTGATTGGAACAACTGACATCATTCCAGCTGGCTCTTCTGATAACGGCGCAGTTTTCATTACCATACCAATTATTCGGTTCACCCTGATCCCATCGAGTAAAACTGGGAATTGGGGAAATAAAAAATACAGATAAAAATCTGACACCTTCTTGCACAGAATCAACAAGATTCCTACAGCCTGGTACAAATCCCAAACTAATTCCACTGTCCCGCACTCTCCCCATAGCCCTGTATCAATCACAAACTAATCCCACTGTCCCGCTCTCCCCATAGCCCTGTACAAATCCCAAAATAATCCCACTGTCCCGCTCTCTCCCCATAGCCCTGTATCAATCCCAAACTAATCCCACTGCCCCGCTCTCCCCATAGCCCTGTATCAATCCCAAACTAATCACCCTGTCCCGCTCTCTCTCTCCATGCGATGCTGGGACTCACCTCACTGGGGTCCCATCCACCCATTTCCAGTTTCTTTCACTCTCTCGATTTGTTAGTCCGATCCAGTAAGTCCCACGATTATTCTTGATAGATTTCTTTATGAAATTCTGCAACAGATGTAATGATTTGGTGTCACCAGTTAGTATTACTGCCTTAATTCACACACACAATCACTCATATACTCACACAGACACACATACACCCACACACATGCCCTCACACGGACAGACACTTTCTCTCACACACACGCACAACTGATACACAAAATTCCCGAAACCCTTTCTGAGGAAATTCTCCCTCATTCCCTCTGATTAAATATCAGGAAGACTGAAGATATTGTTTTCCGTCTCTGTTCCAAACTCCATTCCCGAGTTACCGACTCCATCCTGCGAACTCTCTGAGTCTGAACCAGACTGTTCACAACCCTGGGGTTGTGTTTAACCTGGAGATGGGATTCCCACCTCATATCCACATCATCACCAAGACGGCCTCTTCCCAACTCCGTAACATCGCCCAGAACCACCCCGGTCGCAGCTCATCGACTGCTGGAACCCTCGTTCATGTAGTGTAGAGGGAGCTTTACTCTGTATCTAACCCCGTGCTGTACCTGTCCTGTGAGTGTTTGATGGGGACAGTGTAGATGGAGCTTTACTCTGTATCTAACCCCGTGCTGTCCCTGTCCTGGGAGTGTTTGATGGGGACAGTGCAGAGGGAGCTTTACTCTCTATCTAACCCCGTGCTGTCCCTGTCCTGGGAGTGTTTGATGGGGACAGTGTAGAGGGAGCTTTACTCTGTATCTAACCCCGTGCTGTACCTGTCCTGGGATTGTTTGATGGGGACAGTGTAGAGGGAGCTTTACTCTGTATCTAACCCTGTGCTGTACCTGTCCTGGGAGTGTTTGATGGGGACAGTGCAGTGGGTGCTTTACTCTGTATCTAACCCCGTGCTGTACCTGTCCTGGGAGTGTTTGATGGGGACAGTGTAGAGGGAGTTTTACTCTGTATCTAACCCCGTGTTGTACCTGCCCTGGGATTGTTTGATGGGGACGGTGTAGAGGGAGCTTTACTCTCTATCTCACACCAAACTGTACCTGTCCTGGGAGTGTTTGATGGGGACGGTGTAGAGGGAGCATTACTCTGTATCTCACCCCGTGCTGTACCTGTCCTTGGCGTGTTTGATGGGGACGATGTATAGGGAGCTTTACTCTGTATCTAACCTCGTGCTGTATCTGTTCTGGGAGTGTTTGATGGGGACGGAGTAGAGGGAGATTTACTCTGTATCTAACCTCATGCTCTACCTGTCCTGGGATTATTTGATGGGGACGGTGTAGAGGGAGCTTTACTCTCTATCTCACACCATGCTGTACCTCTCCTGGCAATGTTTGATGGGGACGGTGTAGAGTGATCTTTACTCTGTATCTAACCCCGTGCTGTACCTGTCCTGGGATTGTTTAATGGGGACTGTGTAGAGGGAGCTTTACTCTGTATCTAACCCCGTGCTGTACCTGTCCTGGGACTGTTTGATGGGGACAGTGTAGAGGAAGCTTTACTCTCTATCTCACCCCGTGCTGTACCTGTCCTGGGAGTGTTTGATGTGGACATTGCAAAGGGAGCTTTACTCTGTATCTAACCTCGTGCTGTACCTGTCCTGGGAGTGTAGAGGGAGCATAACTCTGTATCTAACCCCGTGCTGTACCTGTCCTGGGAGTGTTTGATGGGGACAGTGTAGAGGGAGCTTTACTCTGTATCTAACCCCGTGCTGTACCTGTCCTGGGAGTGTTTGATGGGGACGGTGTAGAGGGAGCTTTACTCTGTATCTAACCCCGTGCTGTACCTGTCCTGGGAGTGTTTGATGGGGACGGTGTAGAGGGAGCTTTACTCTGTATCAAATCTCGTGCTTTAACTGTCCTGGGAGTGTTTGATGTGGACATTGCAAAGGGAGCTTTACTCTGTGTCTAACCCCGTGCTGTTCCTGTCCTGGGAGTGTTTGATGGGGACGGTGCAGAGGGATATTTTCTCTCTATCTCATTCTGACAGATGCGTCTGTTATTCTCACCTGTTCCTGTTCTGTATTTATGATGATGAGGTGTGAATTTTGGGATTCACATTGTCGTTTTGCCGAGTCCCAGTTTCCACCTTCCGTTGAGAATCTATAGCAATGATGATAATGAACTTTCCAGCCGCTCGGGCAGAGAGACTCTGCAAAATTATAGAGACTTAATTCAGAGAAATGTATTGAAACATTAGGATCAAGAGGAGGCCATTCAGCCCCTCTCGAGACTGTTGCACAGGAACAGGAGGAGGCCATTCAGCCCCTCTCGAGCCTGTTGCACAGGAACATGAGGAGACCAGTCAGCCCCTCTCGGGTATTTTACACCATTCTATTGAATCTGCTCTGTACCTTAACTCCGAGAGGCAGAGGCCGGGATAGTGCGGCCTTCCCCCGCTTGGAGATTGAGGCCTTGACTGAAGGATGGGGAAGGTGGGGGTGACCCCAATGGGACAGAGCATGGGACGTTGCAGGAGGGGGCAGGAGTACGGCCGGCAGCTCCCACTCACCTGAACAGATTCGGAGCATTGGGCAGAGCGATCGCGCCGTCTCGGACAATTTCTGGAACTTTCCATCCAGCTCTGTCAGGTTCCGCAGGGCAATGGCCAAGGTCCGGTTCAGGGGGTCAGCAGCATCGTGCTCCTTGTTCATCTGTAGAACTGAGAGACAGAGTCAGAGTGAGTGATAGTGTGGGTTATATCAGAGTGTTACAGTGAGGGGTGTGGGATATATCAGAGTGTTACAGTGAGGGATGTGGGTTATATCAGAGTGTTACAGTGAGGGGTGTGGGATATATCAGAGTGTTACAGTGAGGGGTGTGGGATGTATCAGGGTGTTACAGAGAGGGGTGTGGGATATATCAGCGTGTTACAGTGAGGGGTGTGGGAAATATCAGGGTGTTACAGTGAGGGGCGTGGGATATATCAGAGTGTTACAGTGAGGGGTGTGGGATATATCAGCGTGTTACAGTGAAGGGTGTGGGATATATCAGAGTGTTACAGTGAGGGGTGTGGGATGTATCAGAGTGTTACAGTGAGTGGTTTGGGATATATCAGAGTGTTACAGTGAGGGGTGTGGGATGTATCAGAGTGTTACAGTGAGGGGTGTGGGATGTATCAGAGTGTTACAGTGAGGGGTGTGGGATATATCAGTGTTACAGTGAGGGGTGTGGGATATATCAGGGTGTTACAGTGAAGGGTGTGGGATGTATCAGGGTGTTACAGTGAGGGGTGTGGGATATATCAGTGTTACAGTGAGGGGTGTGGGATATATCAGGGTGTTACAGTGAAGGGTGTGGGATGTATCAGGGTGTTACAGTGAGGGGTGTGGGATGTATCAGGGTGTTACAGTGAGGGGTGTGGGATGTATCAGGGTGTTACAGTGAGATGTTCCTCCCCGTACCGTGGACTGAGAGACCTGTAATAATTGCGAAGTTGCAGATTAAGACAATGAGGCCGACCACGATAAGACATCTCGATTTTTTTGATCTTTTTCCTCCAACTGTTTCCTGTCCAGTTTTACCTGGAATAGAGAAGTAAAGATTGGCCCATGTTGAGCAGCCTGTGTTACTGCACGGAACAGACAATGGTGATGTATCTACCTCCCTTATCGAGAGAAACAACAACCACGTTACTCGTTTATATCCCTTGTTTCACATCCCAGCGCACGGTACAGGAGCGTTATCAAAGAGAATCGAACACCGAGTCACACAGGGAGATATTAGGGACAGGAAACCAAAAGCTCAGACACAGAGATCGGCACAAGGAGTATCTTACAGAGAGAGGGAGAGAGAGGCACAGAGAGGGAGAGAGAGGCACAGAGAGGGAGAGAGAGGCACAGAGGGGGAGGGAGAGGCACAGAGGGGGAGGGAGAGGCACAGAGAGGGAGGGAGAGGCACAGAGAGGGAGAGAGAGGCACAGAGGGGGAGAGAGAGGCACAGAGAGATAGAGAGAGAGGCACAGAGGGGGAGAGAGAGGCACAGAGGGGGAGGGAGAGGCACAGAGGGGGAGGGAGAGGCACAGAGGGGGAGAGAGAGGCACAGAGAGGGAGAGAGAGGCACAGAGAGGGAGAGAGAGGCACAGAGAGGGAGAGAGAGGCACAGAGAGGGAGAGAGAGGCACAGAGAGGGAGAGAGAGGCACAGAGAGAGAGAGAGAGAGGCACAGAGGGGGAGAGAGAGGCACAGAGGGGGAGAGAGAGGCACAGAGAGGGAGAGAGAGGCACAGAGAGATAGAGAGAGAGGCACAGAGAGAGAGAGAGAGGCACAGAGAGAGAGAGAGAGAAGCACAGAGAGAGAGAGAGAGAGAGGCACAGAGAGAGAGAGACAGAGAGAGAGAGACAGAGAGAGAGTGAGAGAGAGACAGAGAGAGAGTGAGAGAGAGACAGAGAGAGAGTGAGAGAGAGACAGAGAGAGAGTGAGAGAGAGACAGAGTGAGAGAGAGACTGGAAGGGAAAGAGACAGAGGTGGACAGAATCAGGCGGAGAGGTTTTGGGAGGTAATTCCAGAGTTTAGGTCCCCAGGCACCTGAAGGCCTGGCCGCCAATGGCGGAGCGATGGGAATCGGGGAACGCTCGAGAGGCCGGGATTGGAGGAACGCAGAGATTTCGGAGGGTTGTAGGAGGTTACAGAGATAGGGAGGGTTCTGGGTCTGGTGGAGGTTACTGAGAAAGAGAGTATTGTAGGGACTGGATGAGGTTACAGAGATAGGGAGGGGTCTAGGGGCTGGAGGAGGTTACAGAGATAGAGAGCGTTGTAGGTGCTGGAGGAGGTTACAGAGATAGGGAGGGTTGTAGGGGCTGGAGGAGGTTACAAAGATAGGGCGGGGTCTAGGGGCTGGAGGAGGTTACAGAGATAGGGAGGGGTGTAGGGGCTGGAGGAGGTTACAGAGATAGGGCGGGGTCTAGGGGCTGGAGGAGGTTACAGAGATAGGGCGGGGTCTAGGGGCTGGAGGAGGTTACAGTGATAGGGAGGGGTATAGGGGCTGGAGGAGGTTAGGGAGATAGGGAGGGTTGTCGGGGGCTGGAGGAGGTTACAGAGATAGGGAGAGGTGTAGGGACTGGCAGAGGTTACAGTGATAGGGAGGGGTGTAGGGGCTGGAGGAGGTTACAGAGATAGGGAGGGTTGGAGGGGGTTACAGAGATAGGGAGGGTTGGAGGGGGTTACAGAGATAGGGAGGGGTGTGGGGGCTGCAGGAGGTTACAGAGATAGGGAGGGTTGTAGGGATAGGAGGAGGTTACAGAGATAGGGAGGGCTGTAGGGACTGGCAGAGGTTACAGAGATTGTGAGTGTTGTAGAGTCTGGAGGAGGGTACAGGGATAGGGAGGGTTGGAGGGGGCCGGATGAGGGTACAGACATAGGGAGGGCCAGAGGAGCTGTAGGAGGTGACAGAAAAAGGGATGGTAGCAGGGTCTGAAGGATTTTGCAGAGTTGGGAAGGGTTGTAGGGGCTGGAGGAGATTACAGTGATAGGGAGGGGTGTAGGGGCTGGAGGCGTTTCCAGAGATAGGGAAGGTGTAGGGGTTGCAGGAGGTTACAGAGATAGGGAGGGTTGTAGGGGCTGGAGGAGGTTACAGAGATAGGGAGGGTTGTAGGGGTTGCAGGAGGTTACAGAGATAGGGAGGGTTGTAGGGGCTGGAGGAGGTTACAGAGATAGGGAGGGTTGTAGGGATTGGAGGAGGTTACAGAGATAGGGAGGGGTGTAGGGGCTGGAGGAGGTTACAGAGATAGGGAGGGTTGTAGGGGTTGCAATATGTTACAGAGATAGGGAGGGGTGTAGGGGTTGCAGGATGTTACAGAGATAGGGAGGGTTGTAGGGGCTGGAGGAGGTTACAGAATAAAAAATAATACAAAACTGAATAAAGGTCTACCTAATGCATCATGCACAACGCAATAGAGAAATGACTAAAGTGCAGCAGGTTTGACACAAATCATTATCTTACGACTGACATACGATATCCGTAACTAACCTGTTGTACGGACCTTAGTTGTCCCGGAGGCAGGAAGAAAGTTTAGCTCCGAGTACAAGATCTCCGGATCGTCTGGAAAACGGAAACAGAAACTATACAATGGATGAGAGTTAGATACAGTGTAAAGCTCCCTCTACACTGTCCACATCAAACACTCCCAGGACAGGTACAGCACGGGGTTAGATACAGAGTAAAGCTCCCTCTACACTGTCCCCATCAAACACTCCCAGGACAGGTACAGCACGAGGTTAGATACAGAGTAAAGCTACCTCTACACCGTCCCCATCAAACACTCCCAGGACAGGTACAGCACCGGGTTAGATACAGAGTAAAGCTCCCTCTACACTGTGCCCATCAAACACTCCCAGGACAGGTACAGCACGGGGTTAGATACAGAGTAAAGCTCCCTCTACACTGACCCATCAAACACTCCCAGGACAGGTACAGGACGGGTTTAGATACAGAATAAATCTCCCTCTGCACCAACCCATCAAACACTCCCAGGACAGGTACAGCACGGGTTTAGATACAGAGTAAAGCTCCCTCTACACCGTCCCCATCAAACACTCCCAGGACAGGTACAGCACGGGGTTAGATACAGAGTAAAGCTACCTCTACACTGTCCCCATAAAACACTCCCAGGACAGGTACAGCACGGGGTTAGATACAGAGTAAAGCTCCCTCTACACCGTCCACATCAAACACTCCCAGGACAGGTACAGCACGGGGTTAGATACACAGTAAAGCTCCCTCTACACCGTCCCCATCAAACACTCCCAGGACAGGTACAGCACGGGGTTAGATACAGAGTAAAGCTCCCTCTACACCGTCCCCATCAAACACTCCCAGGACAGGTACAGCACAGGGTTAGATACAGAGTAAAGGTTCCCCTGCACTGTCTTTATCAAACACTCTATCTCACTTTCTATCTCTCTTTTTCTCTCTTTCTGTGTTTCTCTCACTCTCTATGCATCTGTCTCTCTCACTCTCGTTGTCTCTCTCTCTCACTCTTGTCATTCTCTATCTTGTTCTTGCTCTATTTCTCTATATGCTTCCCCATATCCACCTCTCCCTCTCTGCCTCTCTCTCTCTCTCCATTGAACAGTTTAACCTACGTTCACTGGGCGCTGTCGTGTTGTTTTTGATGTGTCTTATGTTCATGTAGTCGGTGTCCTGCTCCATGGTTTGTGTCTGAGGGGTCTCTCTCCTCTGTTCCTGTTCTGTCTGCTTCTCCTTCTCTCTCTCAGATGTGTCTCAGTCTTTCCTCAGACTCGATGTCAGGGCGAAAACTTCCTCAAAACTGTTTCTGCCTCTTGGTTCCATTTCACAAAGACACTTCCCCTGAGATCAGAATGAGAGGCTGGTTATACTGACTCCAGGGGCAGCAGTTCCTCTCTCACAATCTCTCTCACCATCTCTCTCTCTGTCTCCCTCTCTCTCAATCTCTCTCACCATCTCTCTCTCTGTCTCCCTCTCTCTCAATCTCTCTCACCCTCTCTCTCTCTGTCTCCCTCTCTCTCAATCTCTCTCACCATCTCTCTCTCTGTCTCTCTCTCTCTCTCAATCTCTCTCACCATCTCTCTCTCTGTCTCCCCATCTCTCAATCGCTCTCACCATCTCTCTCTCTGTCTCCCTCTCTCTCTCTCACCATCTCTCTCTCTATCTCCCTCTCTCTCAATCTCTCTCACTATCTCTCTCTCTGTCTCCCTCTCTTAATCTCTCTCACCATCTCTCTCCCTGTCTCCGTCTCTCTCAATCTCTCTCATCATCTCTCTCTCTGTCTCCCTCTCTCTCAATCTCTCTCACCATCTCTCTCTCTGTCTCCCTCTCTCTCAATCTCTCTCACCATCTCTCTCTCTGTCTCCCTCTCTCTCAATCTCTCTCACCATCTCTCTCTCTGTCTCCCTCTCTCTCAATCTCTGTCACCATCTCTCTCTCTGTCTCCCTCTCTCAATCTCTCTCACCATCTCTCTCTCTGTCTCCCTCTCTCTCAATCTCTCTCACTATCTCTCTCTCTGTCTCCCTCTCTTAATCTCTCTCACCATCTCTCTCCCTGTCTCCGTCTCTCTCAATCTCTCTCACCATCTCTCTCTCTGTCTCCCTCTCTCTCAATCTCTCTCACCATCTCTCTCTCTGTCTCCCTCTCTCAATCTTTCTCACCACTTCTCAACCTCCCTTTCTTTCCCTTCCTTTCTCTCTGACTCTGTCTCTTTCACTCTCACTCTGCCTCTCTCTCTCTCTGTCGCTCGATCTCTTTCTCTCCTGTTCTCTGAAGCACTCTCACTATTTGCCACTCTCTCTCTCTCTCTCTCCCCCATTCTCTGTCTGTCTCTTTCCCTTTTTCCCTCTCTGACTCGCTCTCTTTGTCTCTCTCTCTCCGACAGGCATGCGATTAGCTGCCACATCAAAGGTGACTCCGGAAGATAAGAGCACATGGTGTAGGGGGTAACATATTAGCATGGATAGAGGATTGGTCAGCTAACAGGGAGCAGCGAGTAGGGGTAAATGGGTTTTTTTCGGGTTGACAAGATGTGACGAGCGGAGAGCCTCAGGGGTCAGTGCTGGGACTTCAACGATTCACCATTTATATGAGTGACTGGGATGAGGGCAGCGAATGTGTGGTCGCTAAATCTGCCAATGACACCAGGATAGGTGGGAAAGTAAGTCGTCAACAGGAGGTAGAGGGTCTGCAAAGGGATATGGACAGGTCAAGCGGGTGGGAAGTTTCACTGCTGCTGTACAGGGTCTTGGCGAGTCCGCAGCTGGAGTACTGCGTAGAGTTGTGGTCTCCTTATTAGTAAATCGATATAACTGCTTTAGAGACAGTTCAGAGGAGGTTCACTGGGCTGATTCCTGGGATGATGGGGTTTGTCTTATGAGGAGAGGTTGAGCAGGTTGGGCCTGTACCCATTGGGGTTTAGAAGAATGAGAGGCCATCTTATTGAATAAGATCCTGACAGGGGCTCGACAGGGTGGATGCTGGGAGGATGTTTACCCCTCGTGGGGGAATCTAGAACGAGGGGTGGGAGGCACAGTTTCAGAATAAGGCGTCTCCCATTGAAGACGGAGATGAGGAGGAATTTCTTCTCTCGGAGGGTGGTCAGTCTGTGGAATTCTCTCCCCCAGAGAGCGGTGGAGGCCGGGTCAGTGAATATATTCGAGGCTGAGTTAGACGGGTTTCTGATTGACAAGGGAGACGAGGGTTATGGGGAGAGGGAGGGGAAGGACAAGATCAGCCATGATCTTACTTAATGGCAGAGCAGGCTCGAGGGGCCGAATGGCCTACTCCTGCTCCTAAGTCATATATTCCCATGTTCCTCTCTATCTCTGTCTCTCTCTCTTCCTCTCTCTCTCTGTCTCCTCCTCTCTCTCTCCGTGTTTTTCTGCTTGTCTCTCTCTCTCTCAATCTCCCTCTTTCTCTCTCTCCCTCTATTGAACAGTTTCACCTACGTTCACTTGGGGCTGTCGTGTTGTTTTTGATGTGTCTCGTATTCCTGTAGTCGATGTCCTACTCCATGGTTTGTGTCTGAGGGGTCTCTCTCCTCCGTTCCTGCCCTGTCTGCTTCTCTCTCTCTCTCAGATGTGTTTCAGTGTTTCCTCAAACTCGATGTCATGGCATAAGCTTCCTCAAAACTGTTTCTGCCTCTTGGTTCCATTTCACAATGACACTTCCCCTGAGATCAGAATGAGAGGCTGGTTGTACTGACTCCAGAGGCAGCAGTGCCTCTCTCTCAATCTCTCTCACCATCTCTCTCTCTCTCCCTCTCTTTCACAATCTCTCTCACCACTTCTCAATCTCCCTTTCTCTCCCTCCCTCTCTCTCTGTCTCTGTCTCTCTTTCCCTCTCAATCTACCTCTCTCTCTCTCTCTCTGTCACTCTCTCTCTCTGTCTCTACCGTTCTCTGAATCTCTCTCTCTATTTGCCTCTCTATCTCTCTCCACCTTTCTCTGTCTGTCTCTTTCCCTCTTTCTCTCTCTGCCTCGCTCTCTTTGTCTCTCGCTCTCTCTCTCCGACAGGCATGTGATTAGCCGCCACATCAAAGGTGACTCCGGAAGATAAGAGCACATGGTCTAGGGGGTAACATATTAGCATGGATAGAGGATTGGTCAGCTAACAGGGAGCAGCGAGTAGGGTTAAATGGGTTTTTTTCGGGTTGGCAAGATGTGACGAGCGGAGAGCCTCAGGGGTCAGTGCTGGGACCTCAACGATTCACCATTTATATGAGTGACTGGGATGAGGGCAGCGAATGTGTGGACGCTAAATCTGCCGATGACACCAGGATAGGTGGGAAAGCAAATCGTCAACAGGAGGCAGAGGGTCTGCAAAGGGATATGGACAGGTCAAGCGGGTGGGCAAAAATTTGGCAGATGGAGTGTAACGTGGGAAAAGGTAAACCTGCCCAGGAGGCAGGAAGAACAGAAACGCAGTATTCTATTTAAACGGAGAGAGATTTCAGAACTTTGCAGTACAGAGGGATCTGGGTGTCCTGGTGCAT